>NC_050181.1:37360861-37660861 GCF_008315115.2 Sander lucioperca
ACCGTTCAAGAGTTGAATAGCGTCTGGCTATGTACTTTATAACTTTGTGCCAGGTGATTTTAAACTGCAAGGTTAATTGTATAGCTCAGGGGTCAGCAACCTGACCAATGCCAATGGCACACTCGCAATAAGTATGCAAGAGAGTTTTTTAGAAATGTTAAATCCGCACGCCAAATGACATCTTTTACAGCCATTGGCAGGAGCACAGCCTGTTATTTACGGTAGTTTAATAGATTTTTTCCCCATCCAATCCAATCCATTTTATTTATATAGCACATTTAAAAAACAAAGGTTTACAAAGTGCTGTACAGGAAATAAACATAAAAACACATATAAACACACAGAACACATAAAACAACATAAGACCACACAGTTCTCCATCTGCATCCACATTCCAAAATAACCCGCCCTACTCTGCTGGCTAGTACTTGTTGCCTTCTTCACAGAATGCAGCGCAAAAGGAAAAAATAACACTGCCTGGACGGGCTTGGTAGATGATGTCAGGCTTAAAGCTATAGTGCGTAGTTTCTGCCCCCCCCATGACGAATTCTATGTGATGACAACAACACTGTCGGCGCATCCACATGATACAGCCTTCCGTGATCGCGCACGCGCCCACACCCCCACACACAATCTTCTGAACATAGCCATACTGATTAATACAGAGAGAGTTGTGTGGAGCTGATAGTCTGAATTAGCTTCGTAGCAACTCATTTGGTAATGGCTTGAATGTAACGGACGTTCATTAATATCAAAAAGTTACGCACTAATGCTTTAAAGCTGATATGGCACACTGAGTAACAAGAACATTTCCAAATGGCATTTACATGTAGAGTTCAAACACCACACACAGACGTGAAGTAAAACATGGCTATGATTTTGTCTTGTTACAGCTCCTTGGGCACTGAGGTGGGTCCAGAGAGCTACGAGCTGCAGGTGTGTGTGAAGGACTACTGCTTTGCCAGAGAGGACCGCACTGTGGGCATGGCCGTGGTGCAGGTGAAGGACATTGCTAGCAAGGGCAGCGTCACCTGCTGGATGCCGCTGGGCAGACGTGTCCACATGGACGAGACGGGCCTGACGGTGCTGCGCATCCTCTCTCAGCGCAACAACGACGACGTGGCGAAAGAGTTTGTCAAGCTCAAGTCGGACCAGCGCTCGGCTGAGGAGGGCCGCAGCTGAGGCAAGCGGAGAGAGCGAGGACACACACGTGTGCACAAAAACACCAGAGACATAGTATTATGCGCACATATAGTAGTCACGCCTACATAGACAACCATGTGCAATACATAAGCACACACATGAAAATGATCTATTGTACATATATCTGCATACATTATGCAACATTTACATTGCAGTGCTATCAATGCAAACATGGAGGAATACGTTTATTAATATTCATAGGCTATTTAATTTTGAACATTTCAGCTGCTTCACTCAAAGCTCTCAGTTTAGGGTTAGCCTCAAATGAGCAAGCACTTCCTCCTCACTCAGTCTTTCCCATATCACATCACACCTTTTATACGCTGTACATTTAGATGTGATATAATGCAGCGCAGAACTAAACCATGTCAATAGTTTGAGGACGACCACTTTGCACTTTTGCTTCTCTGTGTCTTCAGAAGAGCAGTCCTTGCCTAGCTGTCCGTCCGTCCGTCTGTATGTCCGCTTGCCTGCCTGACTGTGTGTCGTTCTTCCAGACCCCCCCCTCGTCTCCCCTCCTCGTCGTTTGCTGTGCGTAGTCTTGCCACGGTGTGATGTGTTGTGTTGGTTGGAGTTCAGGCACAGATCTAAGATCAGCCCCCTTTTTGCCCAAAAATCCAAATAGAGATTTAAAAAACACTGACCTTAGATCAGTGTCCAGGGGCAACGTCACTGCTAGTCTGTCCTGTAATGTACTAACTTCCTGCATGTTGACCCCAGGAACACTGTGATTCACTTTGCTGTAACCATAACCACCGTTCCCCCTCCCACATAAAAGATGGGTGCCTCCAATATTTTCCCTGTGTGAGCATGGTGCATATACTGTATAACTCTGGTACAATAAGGTTTTATAATGATGACCTGACTTACAGCCATTATCATGGAGAAAACACAAAAAGACAGTGGAAACATGCTGAGCCTGATATGTGATGTGTTGATAGAGACAAAGGTTGTGGCCACAATGTGCATTTTCTTTCTTTTTTTAACCTTTTCCTGCGTCACATCATGACAAACGGAGCAATACAGTGTCTAACACATCTACACCCCTAGAGTGCACATTAACTCCAAAAAGGGCTACAGGATCAGTGGACTGGGAAGTCAGTTTACGCACTAATACATACTGTCCACGCTTCTGTTGGCAAGTTGACCACAAGGTTTCCCCCACGTGCTCCCCTGTCTACCTGCTCTGCCATGGAAACACCGCCCCACTGCAGACACTCCGATTCAGAAAGTCTTTTAAGAGGGACACTGTGGAGGAAGCCCAAAGGACACGCGATGCTGAAGGACTCTTTCCTCCTGATCGCCTGCACACGTACCTAAACTTATCTCTTTAAGGCAATAGTGGTTTGTTTGTATGTTCACGGAACCTCGTTGTTTTTACAAAGAACAAACCCCCCGTTCAAACTGCTGTGTGTTTTTGTTAGTGTGTGCACGTGTTAGCGCGTGTGTGTGTGTGCGTGTGTGTGTGTGTGTGTGTGTGTGTGTGTGTGTGTGTGCGCGCGCGTGCGCTGAATGTCCCATCTGGCAAAATGAGCTCAGAGATTGTGAGCAATACATTCTTCATACCCTAAATGTATGCGCTGTCGATATAAATACAGGAGCAACAACTGCAATATCCACATCCAAGGAATGGGAAACTTATGAATTTATAATTTTTTTTATTTATGGTATCATAAAATCCCCATTCCTGTTAGAAGTGTGTCAGCTTTTCTGTTTGTTTTGGATAAGAAAGAAAGTGTTTTGTCCTTGAATTCCTATTTGCCTTTAGGACCAAATTTGCACGAACCAGAGCTCTTGTTATTGTTTTTTTTTTTGTTTTTTTGTTTTTTCAAAGAAAGAAGCCATCGGAGTCACCGCCAAGCATTTATGTTGTATAAGTTTTAGTCTTGTCACGTGTGCTAATGAACCCCTTTATCTTTCACTGCAAAAAGGTGAGCAAACCCTCACAGTCATACTGTGGTCCGGCTGGGCTTGTAGTCTCTTTATGATGTCAGTTACAGTGAGGTGTTCCTGTCGCTGTCTCTGCTGGCCTGTCACATGTTGTCTTTGCTAAATACTGTTGCATTCTACCAAAAACAAAGCTTCTGAACGGTATTAATCCTCAGCAGAGCTTTCTTTCTATGATCAAAGGGACAGTTAAATCCAAAAACACAACTAGCTTGGGGACACCGCCTCATGCCTTTAATTTTAGGCGTCCAAATTACATTTAAATAAAAGGATCATTTTGGGGGGAACTAGCCTCTTAGAAGAAGCTTTGCAACCTATTTAACACACTGTGCAGTTACATTGTTTTTATGTGTTGAATAATCCCAGGGCTCAAGACAAAACTTGACATGTCAGGTTGTAGCTGAAAAAGCAATCACCCAGTTTGGGGCTCGTCGATTGCCTGCTTCATGTATGTACACACGCATGCACACACACACACACACACACACACACACACACACACACACACACACACACACACACACACACACCACTGCACACCTACACACACATCTACACATCAATCTCTGCTCAAGCACAAAAGGGTACATGTAAGAAGACACACATGCATGCATGCACGCCGACACATCTCTGTGGAGACAAATGACGCCCACCCTGTGAATAGAATCGACTTACAGTTGCATGATGGGAAACTTTATCGTGCCAGCACGTGTCTCTTTGATGTGACTTTTAATTTTTCTTGTTTTTTTTGTTTTTTTTTATTGATTTCCAAAGCTATGTAACGATAGGTCATCGATGTTTTGTTTCAAAAAGGCTTGTGAATACGTCATCTGTAACCAAAATGAATGTGAACACAGAACTCGCATGAGAGAATTATTTTCTACTAAGTATGTTTCTAATTTGTTTCTTATCGTTATTGAATGTTCTTTAATGAGGATGAAGTGGAACTGGAATGCAGCCTGATTGTGATCTGCTTCCTATTAAAAGGACATTTGTGTCACGATTTCAACGTCTGCTTTATTGTTCAACCTGTGGTACCTGAGAATCACATTACCGCACTTTAATAGTTATTCAATTTCAGAATACATATGTCTAATATACCATGCCATAAAAAATTAATAAATCTGCAAAAAATAAGTAAATAAATGTGGAAATATAAAGAAGAATAAATAAGTAAATAAATGTGGAAATATATAGAGGAATAAATAAAAGAGTAAATAAGTAAATATATGTGGAAATATAAAGAAAAATAAAATATAAAAGAATAATTATAAGCATTTTCACATTTATTTCTGTATATTTCTGTATATATTTTTAGATATATTTATATTTTTTTACTGTATATTTAAAAAAATATTTATGTATCACTATTTTTCCTTATTCTTTTCATTATTGCTTTTTCTAGTCACATTTTTTTTTTAATTCACTTATTTATTCTTTTATTTATTGCTCTTTATATTTGCACATTTATTTTCTTATTCTTTTATAGATATGTTCTTTTGATTGCATTCCAATGACTCCATAAATAGCGGCCTGCAAAGCAAGGAGTTATGAAAATTTGTAAATTTTAAAAAGTGTTTCAACGGATGCTGTTCCCTCTCAGATGAAGACAACAGGCTGCTATATTGACACACACCTTCAGCTAAACAACAAAAAAGTGAGTGCTCAGTCTGTTCTCCTGCCTGTGACCTCTGAGAGGGGGGGGGGGGACTATCACACACCACTACTTTACACAAGTTGAATCAGATGTTTTAGCTCCTACTTAACATTCGACAGAGGGGAGAACAAAGCTTAGTTGTAGTTAGTCTAAACAAAAAGTCAGTAGGAACGTAAGACATTTTCCCTTTAACATTACACACACACATTAGACTACAATAGTCATGTGTTTATTTTACGCTTTGATTTTTTTTATTTCTGCTGTAATGCTTGAATCTGCAGGAGATTAAAGACTGGTGAACAAATGTGTTATATTTATCCACACAATATATCATATATGCGATTTGCGAAGATTATGTTCGCAAATGCTTTCTGGTGCTCATGGGGAGGTCATTTTATTGATCCCACGTATTGTTTAGGCTTTTTTCAGGCTTCTTCAATGGGGAGTTTACTAGGGCTCTTTCAGTTAATCTCAGATAGATATACTATACTATGACTTTTTACCATTTTTTAAACATAAAATACTATCAAACTTTTTGTCATACTATCTTGAATTTTTTATCACTTTTTTTACATAGTATACTATGACTTTTTTTTTTTTGAAAGAGAAAAGGTTGAGAATTCCAATCAGTAAGTCTTGAGGTCCAATAAACTAAACGGAAGACACAAATATGCCAAGAAGACAAATTTGTGTTAGATCAGATAGTTTAGAGGGGTAAGAGAATGATTGGAAGACAGAAGGTTGAGTGTTCAAATCCTACATGTATCTTGTCAACACACTAAAGACTAAGAGACAAATATGCCAAAAACGACTACCTTGTGTCTGTTTATATAGCTTACAGAGATAAGAGAATGATTGAAAGACAGAAGGTTGAGTGTTCAAATCCTGTGTTGTGCAATTGGTTTCAAAATCTACTTCATAGTAATAAACATTACAAAAAGATGAAGCGAAAAGTTGTTTCTGTCACTCGGTTATTATTTTCAATATGCTATACTACACTCTTTATCACTTTTTCGACATACTATACTATGACGTTTTTATAACTTTTTTCAACATGCTATGCTATGACATTTTTACCACTTTTTTCGACATACTATACTATGACTTTTTTATCAATTTTTCGACATACTATACTCTGACTATTTTATCACTATTTTCAACATACTATACTATGACTTTTTTATAATTTTGTTGACATACTGTACTATGACTTTTTATCACTTTTTTCGACATACAATACTATGACGTTTTTATCACCGTTTTCGACAAACTATACCATGACTTTTTTTATCACTTTTTTTGACATACTACACTTTGACTTTTGTTTGACTTTTTTCGACATATTACTGTATACTGTTACCTTTTTATCACTTTTTTTCAACATACTATACTATGACTTTTTTCGACATACTATACTATGACTTTTGTATCACTATTTTCGACATACTGTACTATGACATTTATATCACGTTTTTCGACATACTGTACTATAACTTTTTTATTTTCGACATACAGTACTATGACTTTTTTATCACTGTTGTCGACATACTATACTATGACTATTTTCAACATACTGTAACATGACTTTTTTATCACTTTTTTTCGACATACTATACCATGACTTTTTTATTACTATTTTCGACACACTATACTATGACTCTTTTATCACTTTTTTGTCAACATACTATACTATGACAATTTTTTTCAATTTTTCAACATACTGTACTATGACTTTTTCATACATTTTTCGACATACTATACTATGACTTTTTTATCACTTTTTTCGACATACTATACTATGACTCTTTTATCACTTTTTTCGACATAATATACTATGACTGTTGTATCAGTTTTTTCTACATAATCTTTACTTTTTTTGACATGCTATACTATGAATATTTTCGACATGCTATACCATGACTTTTTTTAATCACTTTTTTGGACATACTATACTATGACGTCTTTATCACTTTTTTCGACATGCTATACTATGACATTTTTACCACTTTTTTCGACATACTATACTATGACTTTTTTTTATCAATTTTTCGACATGCTATACTATGACTTTTTTATCACTTTTTTCGACATACTATACTATGACTATTTTTGATATGCTTATTTGACATTATTACCACTTTTTTTGACGTACTATACTATGACTTTTTTTCAATTTTGCGATATACTATACTATGACTTTTTTTTCAATTTTTCGACATACTATACGATGACTTTTTTTTCTATTTTTCGACATACTATACTATGACTTTTTTTTATCAATTTTTCAACATACTATACTATGACTCTTTTATCACTTTTTTCGACATACTATACTATGACTTTTTCATAAATTTTTCAACATACTATACTATGACATTTTTACCACTTTTTTCGACATACTATACTATGACTTTTTTTTACCACTTTTTTCGACATGCTATACTATGACTTTTTTATCACTTTTTTCGACATACTATACTATGACTTTTTTTCAATTTTTCGACATACTATACTATGACTTTTTTTTCAATTTTTCGACATACTATACTATGACTTTTTTTTCTATTTTTCGACATACTATACTATGACTTTTTTTTCTATTTTTCGACATACTATACTATGACTTTTTTATCACTTTTTTCAACATACTATACTATGACTATTTTTGATATGCATATTTGACATTATTACCACTTTTTTTGACGTACTATACTATGACTTTTTTTTAAATTTTTCGAAATACTATACTATGACTTTTTTTTTCATTTTTTCGACATACTATACGATGACTTTTTTTTCTATTTTTCGACACACTATACTATGACTTTTTTTAATCAATTTTTCAACATACTTTACTATGACTTTTTTATCACTTTTTCGACATACTGTACTATAACTTTTTTATCACTATTTTCGACATACTATACTATGACGTTTTTCGACATACTGTATTATAACGTTTTTATCACTATTTTTGACATACTATACTATGACTTTTGTATCACTTTTTTCAACATAATCTTTACTTTTTTTTACACGCTATACTATGAATATTTTCGACATGCTATACCATAACTTTTTACCACTTTTTTCGACATACTATACTACGACTTTTTTTTATCAATTTTTCAACATACTATACTATGACATTTTTATCACTTTCTTGACATACTATACTATGACTTTTTTAACACTTTTTTTTTCGACATACTATACTATGACTATTTTTGATATGCTTGTTTGACATTTTTACCACTTTTTTCGACGTACTATACTATGACTTTTTTTTTTTCAATTTTTCGACATACTATACGATGACTTTTTTTTCTATTTTTTGACACACTATACTATGACTTTTTTTTATCAATTTTTCGACATACTATACTATGACTTTTTTATCACTTTTTCGACATACTGTACTATAACTTTTTAATCACTATTTTCGACATACTATACTATGACTATTTTTGATATGCTTGTTTGACATTTTTACCACTTTTTTCGACGTACTATCTATGACTTTTTTTTTTTTTTTCAATTTTTCGACATACTATACTATGACTTTTTTATCATTTTTTTAAACATACTATTTTTTGGGCATTTTAGGCCTTTATTTGATAGGCATCTTAGACATGAAAGGGGAGAGAAAGGGGGAATGACCTACAGCAAAGGGCTACTGGCCGGATTTGAATCTGCGGCCGCTGCAGCAAGGACTTAGACTCTTTACATGGTGCGAACGCTCTACCTGTGACCTACTTTTTCATAATTTTTACTTAATAATAATATAATTCTTAGTAAAACATACTATACTATAATTTTTTTTACCACTCTTCTCAACTTACCACACTATACTTTTTCATGACTATTTTCGACATACTATATACTATGACTTTTTTTAGACATACTATAGAAGACTTTTTGCGACATATGCCTTTTTATCCTTTTTTTTTTTTTTTACATACCTATACTATGACTTTTCGACATGCTTTACTATTACTTTTTTTTTTTTAAACCTTAAAATATTCCACTTTTGTTTAATAAATGATTGGCATTATTCAACATTTCAATGAAATTCATACTAATTAAAACCATTCCCACTTTTACAACTATTCTCACTACCTCACTTTCTTCTTACGCAATTATGCCAGCAATGCAGTTTAGCTTTAGCAATTTAGCTTTTCAGTATTCTCTGCAGGAACTGCATTTTGTACATATTTCAATATTTCTACTATAATGTAAGACAAGGAAGCAGCTAATTTAAATATTTAAGAAGCTGGGACCTTTTAATATTTAGCAATTTTGCCTATAAAATGGCTTTCCAATTCCAAATTAGTCTGCAGTCAATTGTCTGTTTTGTTTCAGCTCTATTCAAGTTCTTAAAATGTCAGAAAACAGTGAAAGATTTCCACCAGAAACTGACATCCTTACTTTGCTTGTTTTGTCAGGCTAGCAGTCCATTAAGGTACTGAATTCCTAGCTATAGAAAACAGAAAAAAACAGAAAATCCTCCCATTTTAGAAGCTTTAACTTTAGCTTTAAAAAAAGAGGCACTTTTGCTTGATAAAGACTTAAAACACATGACTCAATTGTTTTTCTGTTGACTAATCATTTCAACAATACTTCTGACATGATACATTTCTTCTAAAGCTACACCAAAATCTATATCAGTGTTAGATCCAGGCTCATGCCAATGTTCCATTGATTTTCTAAAGAATTAACTGATGTTAGGTCTCAGACAAACACTTCTGAACTGCAGATTTCAGTCCCAGCAGTATTGATGCTTGTATCTGCTGCAGGTGTGTCAGTACTGCCACCATGTGGCAAGAGGCAGTTGCTCCAGTCTGCTGCACATTTCCACTCAGCACAGGGAAGTAATAAAGACACCAGACACAAGTTCTTATTTTTACAGTAAAAAAATGAAACCAAAAACAAGACTTTATTAAAGAAGCATAAAAAATAAAACTCTTGATACATTTCTCATAACCGTCAAGTCAGTTCAAATTATACGATTATACAATTTTTCCGGCTCACGGTTAAAAGGTCCATAAACTTTCAAATAAAATATATTTCAATTTTAAAATTTCTTCAATAATTTTCTCATTTTGTTATAAATTGCCTATATGTAGTACACAGAAAATAAGGAAAATAAAAAAAAAAAAAATGGAAAATAAAAATAAATTTGAAGTAATAAAAAGGGTCACATTATTGTCTGGGATATTTAGGTAAGCAAATAAATTGTAAAAAATAAAATGTGTAAAAAGTTTTTTTTTTTTTTATCTTAAAAATTATTAGCTAATGCCAGGTGGCTTAAAGACATGCAGATGGTTAACTTACAAATAATGATACATGTTCTTTAGAAACTACACTTATCTTAAATAAGTAATTTCGCTTTTGAAAACAAGATCCCAATGATTGTATTCAGGGTATATACACACTCAGGTCAGGCCTGAAACCTAGTTTGCCAACAGTTTACATTTTGGTTCTGCATACAAAGAGATTTAAAGCAAAAAATAGGAGAGCGGCGGTTTGAGGGGTGTCCGTCACCCCTTACTGGCGTGGCTCTCTTCTCACCCCCCCCCCCATCTAATCACAAAAAAAGCCAGAGGTCACTGGCTAGCATGCCTCAGGAAACCCTGTTTTCAAACCTTCAGGAAGGAAATCGGGGGAAGGGATAAGTTTGGCTAAAAAAAAAAAAAAAAAAAAAGTCAGCAGTCAATCGGAAAAACTTTGTACCTTTTTAACAATTAAACTACTGTACATTAAACCCTAACATTCTCTCATTGGCCAGAAACATCCCAGTGCAACACCAGAGTTTACATGAGACCCATCTGGTAAATACAACATGTTTAATTCCTTCAACACATCGACTTGGACAGTTTGAAGAAGGGCTTTAAGACTGGCCTCAACAGACTTACATGACAGAGCTGTTCTTTCGGTACATGTTCACAGCCCTGCATCTGTTCCCAGTGTGCACGAGTAAGAGACAAAATGGTGGGTTGCCAGTTTCGACGAAAATGCGAACGCGGTTGTCAGGCCTGTACAGTGCCCTGCAGAAGTTTAGTCTGAGAACTAAAGAGGCCTCTCGCTACCAACTGGGTTTGTTCATCGCCATGTTTCAGTAGGGAGTTGCACCAAAGCACCATGGGAAAGTCTTCACAAAGACTACCGGTTCAGCTCCTGGGCAGATTTTTCCTACTCGTGTGTGACACATGAATTAGTGCACTGCTGCGCTCAACCAGGACAGCGGCTTATTAGATTCCTCTGTGCAGCTGCTGCCCTCTTCACCTAAAAGTAGCAAACAAACAGACAGCAAATAATTTTCACATCATACTGGCTGGAGCACCAAAGCACAGCAGCAACTGCCCATCCTCGGCAATAATTTCCTCAAGTAGTTGCCCTTTTTCCCCCCCTTGATATTAAAACCCTACAACCCGTCCTGATCTGAGACTTCGTCCAGAGAGGAGGACACACTGTGACTGCAATGCCCTACGCTCTACTGGCAGGATCCGAATGTGATGACTGTGTAGGGACAGTTAGAAAATATAATTTAAAAAACAAGCAAAACATTCTGCAGCTGCTGGGATTTGAACACAAGGAGTGTCTGGAAGCCCTGGATGACCTAGCTACTAGCTGCCATAAAAGAAGTTCTACCTACCGCGTGTGAGCCTGAAAAATGTGATCATGTGTCTGTGCAGTCAGAGGAAGCCCTTGGGAATTAAGTGTGTCATTTTTAATTCTATTGTCATGGCTTGTCTCATTCTATGAGCTGATTCCATGCATTTAAAAAAAAAAAAAAAAAAAAAAAAAAAAAGGTCCACCAACGGCAACCGTGTACCATCGCACCGACATCACCCAAATCATACGTACAGTATTAACACTATAGGAGGCAGTTACTGCAAACTCACACTGAATTCTTTAAAAACCACGAAACACAAAATGGGATGCAACCGCCTTATCAGGAGTTACTCAGTAATGCTATGAAAACATAGGACAAATCTCAACAACAACTAACCATATAGTGCACCACATTTGGCCAGGAGTACAGCGCTATATGGGTATGACGGCGTGTCATCTGAGAGAGTGCCATACAGCTTGGCTGTGAGAGTGGGGTGGAAGACCAAAACTACCAAAACAAAAACAGTAAGAGGCGTTTCTTTCTTCTTCTTTTTTGTCTTCCATTTTAGAGGGGCCGGGAGTAATCAGTGCATGAAAAAAAAAAAAAAAAAAGGTTCAATCGAGCCCCTTGTTATTGTTTCATATGGGAGGAGCAGCTGTCTCTCCGTAACCTTATTGGACAAAACATTCACATGTGACATCAGAAAAGCCCTATCTTATCCTATAGTTCAAAATATGTCTGCGAGCCACACACTTGACAGTCAAGAGTCAAAAACTAGTAGAAAATGCTAAAACGAGCCGATCTGAGTGTAACAGACAGGACGTGAGGAGGAAAAGGTCCTGGTGTGGATGGATCTGCGCAAAGTCCTCCTGTAGGACGATGAGCGGGATGAAGGAGAGGGGCAGCAGACAGAAACCAGGCCTTCTCATGGTGAGGGCACATAATGATGCCAACATGGAAACAGCATGAGCGGGCATTATTCACACACACACACACACACACACACACACACACACACACACACACATACATACACAGACGCGCAATAGAGAGATGTAAAGGGATTGTCAGGCAGCCCAAACGTACAGAGAACTGACCTCAGACACATTCCTACAGTATCACTAATGGTATGTTTCCCACTTATTAAAAGGAGAATTAATGTGAACCAATGCGGCAGCCACAATTCAAATGTGGAGCGTCCAAATTCATCCATCGTGTTATTGAATTCGATCAGGAAGTAAGAGGTGTCGATTAATAGCATTCTTTTGTCATTACTGATGGCAAAACAATGTGTGGCAATGAGAAACATGAAGTCATCCTTAGGAGGTCCCCTCGGCTCTATTGTTTTCCGATAGGCGCCTGACCAAATGCGGACATTTAAAAAAGTTCCGAGCGTACAGAAAAATAGCAACCCCGCCGCTTCATGTCAAACAACAGCATGAGTGAGCTCAAGAGGAGAAAGCATAGGGGTTTGTTGGAACGGTTTCGTGTCCTGTCTAGAACATTAAAATAAGGAGTAGAAAAGTGCAGGCCTCATTGACAGCTTCATCAAAAAATATCTGTTAAGTACAAAAGTGTCAAAACGAAAGGCTGTGAGAGAGAAAGCAGGCAGAGATCTGAAGAAGCCAGAATGAAGAAATGTCGAGACGGACCGGCAGCAGTGCAGGCTGCTGCCGGTCAAAATGAAGGCCTGAAGAGAGATAAGACACTAGTTTCCTTCCAGAAGTTCACCACCGAGAGACTGTCTGAGCAACAACTGTCTGCAGACCAGTTTCAATTAACTTCCCTCTGAAAATAACTCAGGTCATTATTATTATTATTATTATTATTGTAGATTATTAATCTTGACAGTTATCAGCAATAAATCAACATCCGTATAGTATCATCATCTCTATTATGCATTTATTATGGTCCATCATGTGTGTGAGAGTTATTAGTGTGAATCCTTCCATTGCCTCCGCCACAGCTGGTGCCCCACCTCAGTCTTCTTCTTGCCCACCTCATGTTGCCCCCACCCCCCCCAGGCATTAGGAAAAGATGCGGATGCACTGTGTGGCGGGGGTGTGGCAGACGGGACACTCGGGCTCAGCTGACTGGCAGATTTGCCCGGCGCACTCCATGCAGAACAGGTTGTGGCCACAAGGCACCAGGGCTGCCGTCACCTCGCTCTCGAAACACACAAAGCAGTCCCTGTTGATCCCGGGGCTGACGCCGACCAGACCCGCGACCCCGGAGACGGAGCCGCCTTTCAGCCGACTCAGCATCCCAGAGCTGAGGACCATGCCGCCGCTGCCTCCCTCGGAGTCAGTGGGTGAGCCGCCGGGCAGGGAGGAGGCCGAGCAGGAGGAGTAACCGGTCGACGAGCCGCCGGAGCTGGAGCTGGACGCTCCGGAGAAGGAGCCGCCTCCGGCGCTGCCAGACTGTAGCCAGGAGAGAGTGCTGAGGGGGTCGCTCTGCGCACGACGGGCTAATGGATGATCCAGGGGGCCCACGCCCGCGTCCTGAGGCAGAGTTGGAGACAATCTTGGAGTGATGGCGCCACCGCTGAGGCCGCTGCTGTTGCGACGTAGAGGCTGCTGCTGCTGGGAAGAGCCGGCCGTCTTATTGCCCGCCCCCCCGTTGACGAAAGGTGCCCAGATGTTGGCAGCAGTGAACTCAAAGCCCAGCTCATCCGAGGAGGGCAGCCCTGGGGTGGAGTCGCCCCCGAAAGTAAACCCTCCTCCAGCGCTGCTAGAGCCTGTGCTAAAAGGGCTGGTGGGGCTGCCTCCCTCGTTGGCCTTGCGAGAGGTGCTGAAGTTGTCTGAGGTCATCCCGCCGTTGTGTGTGTGATAGGCTACTGAGGAGGACATCTTCCGGCCAGAGGAGTGGTGCATGGACATGGGGAGGGGAGGAGGAGGTGGGGAGGGTGGAGGAGGAGGAGGGGGGACCGAATGGTGGCCAGTAGCCCTGGACCACAGAGACGACCCCAGCCCTCCGCTCAGGGCGCCCAGGCCTTCCAGACTGACATCGGTGCCGTTGGAGTGGAAGTCGTTGTCTCCCTGCAGGTCTACAAAGGTTCCAGTTCGCAGGGTGATGTGGGTCTCGATCTCCTCTCTCGCTCGGTCCACGTTCTCCGGCATGCCGGTCACCTCGAACACCGGGTCTTTCTCTCGACTGGGTGTCACGATGTAGGTGTGAGTCTGCTGCTGGATGCGCTTGATAGTTGCTCCCTTTGGTCCAACTACTAAACCGACTACTCTGTAGGGCACCCTCACCTGAATCAGTGGCAAGAGAAATGGTTTAATTTAACTACAGGATAGAGAACAGAGGTATGGTGGTTTTAAGCAGATGTTATCTAACACCCAGTTATTCCTTTGTTACCCGGCAGAATAAAACAAAAAACACAGCTAACGACTAAGTATTCGGTTTCTGTACCTGTATGGTGGTCTGTCCAGGTAAGTGTGGTGGTCCAGGAAGAGAGCTGGCGCCTCCTCCTCCTCCTCCTCCTCCTCCGGGCCCTCCAGCTTTGCAGCGGGACGCCCGGATCATAGAAAAATGCTCAGCTGCAGAGACGATTTCCCGCTTGGCCATCTCGACATCCTCCCTGCGTCCCGTCACGATGAACACTGGCTCCTCGCCTCTGACTGGAGTCTTTATATAGGTGTTTGTTTTGGCACGCAAGGCCTTAATCTTACAACCTGGAAGACACAGAAGCACATAAACACCATCATTTATACACATTCAGACACACACACGCATATATAAACACATATTTATGACATAGCCATAAATATAAGTGCAGCTATAGTATATACACAAAGTCTAATGAGAACACTTCCAATATGCACTCTTAGCACTTTATTAAGTACACCTTGTTAACACTGATGTGGTCTGATACAACAGCCCTACAAGAAACCCTACCCACATGAAGGTTATAATGCTCCGTTTAGTTGAAATTGAGAGTAGGACTGGGCAA
Source organism: Sander lucioperca (assembly GCF_008315115.2). NCBI lineage: Eukaryota > Metazoa > Chordata > Actinopteri > Perciformes > Percidae > Sander > Sander lucioperca. The sequence continues at coordinate 37,376,240 of NC_050181.1, forward strand.
TATATCGATATATGAGGCAAGATAACGTCTTAAATTTTGGATATCGTAATATCCTGATATGGCACACGTGTTGTCTTTTCCTGGTTTTAAAGGCTGCATTACAGTAGAGTGATGTACATTTCTGAACACACCAGACTGTTCTAGCTGTTCCACTATTTGCCTTTACCCACATAGTCTACATAACTGATGATTATCAAAAATCTCACTGTTTGCATATTTTGTGAAAGCACCGATTGTAAAACCCTACAATATCGCCACAATGTGGATAGAGGTATTTGGTCAAAAATATATTGTATATATTTGATTTTCTCCATATTGGCCAGCTCTAAGTGAGGTGTTCCCCCGACTTGGATCAGTCTTGAAAACTGTTTCAACAAAAACTGCATAATTCATCATGATGGTACTTCTTTTTTTTTTTGATTCAGGACTGTTGTATTAGACTGCATTAATTGAACTAAGTGTACCTAATTAACTGGCAACTTGTTATATACACAAACATGTTTTAAATTGAAAGCTGTTCCAATACATTTTTGAATATCGAAATGAATAAGGAATCAACGTGCTTGGCTGCGTCAACATGCTGGGTACTGAATCCTCAAAAACATTCAAAAATCAACAACATATCACTACAGTTTCGGTGCTTTAATGATGCACCGTCATGGACATTTTCGCATCATAACAACATATCCGTAGCCGCAAAAGCAGCGGTTATGCAGGTTATTCATGAAGAGCCTGTCTGCCCCAAACATGAAGCCTAGAGCGGATGCACTGCTTGTGTCAACTCATGCTCCTCCACCAGCATCAACCGTGTGCTCTGTTTCTTTAAATATGGACGCTTCGTTCTCGGCGACCAATAGGGCGCACAGTGTGTGATGTCATTCTGGGAAGCAGAAAGCATGGCTTTTTCAAACAAAGAGAACAATGCCGTAACGCCGTCGCGGCTGCGACGGTCGAACCAAACCTACAACCTCAGTCTATCTAAAGTGGAGGACATGTGTGGATAAATAGACAAAAAGAAAAGGGACAGGTATCAAACGTAGCGGCTCATATGCGAGCAGCAGCATCGGCAGACAGAGCTGGGTGCAGGGCGTAACACCGCCCAGTCCCGTGTTTGTGCGTCTGCTGCCCCGTTTCAGCCTAAAATCTGCTCAGCGGGGACAATAATAATCTACCATAAACATACACATGAGGTAGAAATGTGAGTTCAGTGTTCAACACTGACTCTTAGAATATGTGATATGTAAAAGCAGCACATTTCGGTATTTTTCCTTTGTTAGATGCAGGCTGCTAGACATGTCCAGACTCCCGACAATCTGCCGCTTTGTCTGACCCTCTCCCACCCCTCCCCCTCCATCCTACTCAACCACACTCTCTCTCACTCCCTCTATGCCTATTGTTAAAATGGAATATAAATATAGTACGTAGGGCTTCTTTAATGGAGTACGCATTATGCTGACATCAAAGACCCAAACAGTGAGTGCAGTCCGACCAGAGCACTAAGCTCACGCTGTAAAAGTTCAGAGATCATCCTTCCACCAGACTGCCACCCAAACAAAGAACAGCCAGGCTGCATGCATCCTTTAAGCGCAACATAAACACCAATTAATTCTTCACTAACTAAGCAGCATCACACACACACTCGTGCTCTTACCTTGTCTCCCCACTATTTCAGCCACATGTTCAGAGCTGGGGACAGGTACACATTCCGTCATGTTGACACTTCTTTTCCTGCTGCAGAGGACGGAGCTTTGTTCCCCGTGGAGCATGGAGTGCGAGCTGGCCATGTGGTACCCGCCCGAGCCGTAGTACTCCGGGGATGGAGAGCAGGACGTCGGCGAGTCCCGGGACCCGTTTGGATGCTCCAGCATCTGTAGATCCACGTAGCCTCCTCCGCCCACACCGTTGCAGCCCTCGGAGCCCGGACCCTGGGTCCCATCCAGCGTGTCGACCAGCCCGCCGCCTCCGCTACCACAGTCCACCTTCTCCAGAGCCATGAGTGACAGCTGGTCCAGGGCGAAGCGGAGCGCATCATGGTGGTCCTCTTCCCGGGACTCCTGGTCTGTCTCTCGGGGCAGACCGACCCCGTTGTGCTGGCTGCTGATCACCACGTCGTGGTCCATAATCTCGGGGTGGAATAAAGGGCTAGGCATTGTCTCTCCGTGGATCTCACATCAGATCACGGATGCCTGTTTGTTGGGAGTGAGCTCACCCTCTTCTGAAAAAAAGGGATAAATAACAAAAAAAATCAAGTGTTTGTTTATCATAAAACACTCAAAAGCAGGCCGGAGATGAGCACAGTGGAGCCACCGATCATTCAGAAACAATAGCATGCATTAGCAGTGTTGATTTGGGCGCCTTGCTTTGTCTGTTGTTGCTTTTTGTCTGACACCTGAAACCATCCAGGAGCTTGTTTTGTCATAAAGCATGTCCGCTTTAACACAAGTGCACAACGTGTACGCGTGCACACATACGAACATTTGTGGTAATAACTTCAGACACTCTTATATGTACTGATCGAATAAAAAACAAAATATAAAAGAGGGCTATAAGCTGTTGTTAGCTTCAGCAGCCAAGCTAACAGGCTAGCTCCACATAGTCGGCACTCAGTCACGTTGTCGACCCCTTTGTTTGGGAGCACCATAGCTAGCTGGTTAGCTCTGTTCTGACAGTCGAACTTGTGATCATTCTCAAATGCAGCCGCGTTGATTTTCAAAATTAAACAAGTGCGAAAACTACATGAACTTACTTTATCTTGTCTTTGTCGACGAGATCCTGTCTTCGTTTGTCGCCCAATTTTTGAGGGAAAGATGAGAAGCAGCCAGGAGGAGTACTGTGCGCTGTGCAACGCTAGAGAGCTAGCAGGTTAGCTAACTAGTAGCACGCTAAATGGGGGGCGTAGGAGAAAAACGTTTAAAAACGAAAAGAGAGCTCTGTTGTTTTTGTCTCTTTCTTGAGAGTCAAAGCATATTCCTGGGAGTGTCACTGGGTCTTCATTCTGCGTACCTTCAGGGAGACCGCCGCTCAAATCCAAGGTTAGCAGTTTTCAGTTAAAAAAAAAACACACATTGGTTCTCAGCTCTCTGCTTCTACTGCTGCTGCCTGACCCCAGTCGGTCCGCCGCCTTTGTCTCGCCAGGCGCACGCCGCTCCGTCTCCAGCACACGGCACTGACGTCATCCGCGACACAACAATGAGTTCAAAGGCCACATGCAGCAAGGGGAGAGCATCAACGGCAAGCCACCACTGCTGTCACTACCATTGTGTCTATCAGTCTGCAGGGCACTATTTTATTTCTCTATCTCCCTCTCTGCATCCCGACTGTTAACGCATTGATACATGTTTAAAACATTTTGTCATCATTGGGTGTGTTCATCATGGCTACCAATAAGGTGTTTTGGGTGGTCCAACAACAGAATTGAATGATGCTCATGCAGTGTGTGTGTGTGTGTGTGTGTGTGTGTGTGTGCGCGCCTCCATTTATTTGTGCTTTCTAGGTTAATACCTAATACAAAAAAAGAATCATTAAGGGCAATAGGTATTAAATATTAAATTAATACTATTAAAAGCACACCCTTTTCTTTGTTTCTTTGTTTAAAACAAAGCTCACATGGACACTGAAAGTAATTGATCACTGTAATTGTTCCTCCTGTCTATACTGGCTGTGGAGAGATCCCCTCTTATGACCTCTGCGTTTCCTTGCTAAAATCCCTTGGTGTCATACCAAGGGATTTTATTTTTTACTTTGGAAGATACCCACTTCGTTTGATTAACTCATTAGCTTTGGCTCAACATGGACTGTGGGTTTTGGAAAGGAGGAATCATTACAGGGAATAATGTCAATATACATCCAAGAAGTTCAGTATTGTTTTAAGATGCACTTGAACAATCCTAAAGCTTCATTTTAAAGAAGAAAGGACCACAACCTTTAATCACAAAATCTAAAAACATGTCCACCTACCACAACCTCCTAGATTTAAGAATGATAATGACCAAGAAAACATCAGTCATGAAAGAGCTGCATTTATTTGACATTGACACAGGGGTACAGAGACAAATAATAAATCTTGTAATGAGGTACAGTACATCTTGTTATGAGGTACATCAGTGTTGTATTTGTTTTTCTGAGGGTACACACTCTGTTACTGATTAAACTCAAATGTAGCTGGCAAAACAGTACTAATAATTATTTTGGCAATACAAATACCATGACTTAAACTCCAAAACAATGTAAACTCAAAAAGGTTATTGTGAGAAATAACACTGCTTTGAACTGTCAAACAATCAAATCAAACAAACTAAATGTGATTATACAGAGCATTGCTGTGTGCATGTAAACATACTGCAACCTTTTTATGCTTCCAAACAAACACACTACCTATAGTGCCAGAGTAAAATATAAAAGAGCAACATGTTAAAAAAGAAACCCACAACGTCAACATGAACTGATACATTCAACACACATACACACACGTCAGTCACATACATCAGGTTTGTGTTTTTAACTTTGAGCTTGAACAGCTGTCAACTAAATGTAACACTGCATTGTATAGAACATCATCCACAACTGCCGTAAACTGCCTTAAAAGTACAACTACTTACAAGAACAATATTTTCCTTTGACTCACTATAGTATCAATAGTGAAATGGTGGTCATTCCTGAAAACAGTGAACAGTATAGAGTCTAAAGAAAGTTGCCATACATTAGTGGAGGTAAAAATGAACTGAAAACTGAAAGCACCCATCCAGGATTACACTGTCACATGTAAGAAAAAATACAAATAAAGAAAACAGTCTTTGTTAAGGTAAACAAAATCTGCAGAATGTCTGCAATTAGGGTCTATTTTAGTTAAAAGTGTATACACAATCCTCGTGGAGCCAATTATTTGAAAATGAAAGTTTACCAGCAAACATGTCAAACAAGCCTGTGGGAGAGATGAGAAAGAGACATGTTACATGCACTGTAGTTCCTAACAATGAGGCAAAACAGGGGCAATGGGTGAACCAATAACAAACAAAAAAAATAATAAAAAATTATAGGATTCAGCAACACTGGTACCAGCCCTGCAGTTTGGAGTACCTTGGCTATAATTCCTCCTTGTCCACCTGTTCAACCTTCTCCTCCACTTTGTTGGCTGCTGCTGCTGCGTCTGCAGCGGTGTCCTCTATATGAGCTAACATATCAGCCGTGAGGGCTTCCTCCAGCCGCCTCCGCACATTCTGCACCAGGTCCTCCTGCTTCCTAAGAGACACAGACGAGGAAAATAAATAAATAAATAAATAAATAAATAAATAAGGTGGCTATAATGAAAACAAATCTTTCATGGCAAAGACACAATGATGATGACAAGACAGGATTTAGTTCCCCAAATAGTGGAACATGTATAGAAATATAATTAGGGCTGCCAAAGTTAACACCATAATAAGTAAACGCAAATTCCTTTCAACGCCACAAATGTTTTTGAAGCTTTGTGAGCGTTTATTTTCCCACATGTGAGGTTAAACACAATTACACTGTCACATTCAGCTGACAAATGTACTTGTACAATATGTCTGTTGCTGTAATACACAGGCTCCAGTGTTTTGTGTTGAATTGCTGATAAGTTAATCTTTCCAAGTGTAAAGTGGGACACTACATTGGGTTAGTAGTACCAAGTAATGTTACATTCAGGTCAATGTTCCCAACTGTTGATGCTTGATAGGCTTAAATTTGCCGTATTATGCTTTCAGCATACATTTTGAGCATACAGTACCTTTGAAGTTATTCTGAAGAATATTCTAGACAGTATCTGTCATTCTTTTGGATTGTTGCAATAATAATTAAAAAAAATGCATAAAGCAAGCATATTTGTCCACTACCATGTTGATAAGAGCATTAATAACTTGAAAAATATCCCTTTTAAAAGTTAATTTAGAACAGATTAAAAAAAAAAAAAAAAAAAAATGAAAGAAACACATTCAGCGCGTTTGACCACAAACTAGATTGCAAGCCAACCACGGAGCTCCATGCCGCTCTCGTCTTAACAGCCCAATTAGTCAACATCATATGTATACAAGGTCTATGTTTAACATGGGTGCCGAAGGGAAGTGGGCAGCGCTTCAGGGTGCTTCCACCTCCTGTCTCAACCTGGCGACTGCCAAAATGGGCAGCGCAGCAAAACTTCGACTGGAGAGTCACAGCTGTGGTGCGTTTACGGTGTAATCATTGTCACAAATGTATGGACCTGTGGGAAAATTTCCTCTCCATGGCATCCCCAGTGAGCAACACAGCATGGCTGCCTTAAAAGGTCAATTCCGACGCAAAACAAACCTAGCGGTTAATAACAGATGTGTACCCACTCGATCGTTCTCTGGGACATGTTTTCATGCTAGTCGAATGCGTTTGTAGCTTGAAAGAATCTAGCGCGGACCGCTGGTTAGCTTACAACGCTAGTATTCAGGGCACAGGGAAAGTAAAAACAAATCGCCATTTATTCCACTAAAAAGGCTCAAAATATCACCAAACTTCAACGGTAGCATAATGAGGGTCCCTAAATGTTAACCGAAGCATTGAGAACACTGTAAGTTTCATCAGCGTTCATTGAACGAAGAGCTGCGGGAGCTCCGTGAAAGGGCTACGAGAGAGAGAGCTACCGGTAGTCAATGGTGCAACACAGCCTCGTACTTCAGGAAACTGGTGGTGTACCTGCTGACATTGTGAAGCTATGGCCACCGAACAGGAGTGTCTGTGTTGCACGGAGTGGGCGCTGTTGCGTTGCGACACCCAAGAGACGCAGTGTTTTGTACAGTACAGGGCTGAAACTTTTTTCCCCATGTTCCGAAAATAAATTGGAGACGGCGACCCAGACCGGAGGGACCAGATGGACAGTTATCCACCGAGTAAGTACACTAGACAAGTTATGTTTTAAATCGGTGTGATTATTTCAGATATACTGAGCAAATTGCTTGATTTTAGTTTGCATCGCCAGCTGTAAGTCATGACTGGTTTTCAAGACGGCGGCCGCATGTAAACATGAACGCGAGTGTCTTTATAATCTATCTTTTCAATAAACTGTCTGTACGCTTACAAAGTTCTCAATGCTTCGGTTAACATTTAGGGACCCTCATTATGCTACCGTTGAAGTTTGGTGATATTTTGAGCCTTTTTAGTGGTACAAAATAGCGATTTGTTTTTACTTTCCCTGTGCCCCGAATACTAGCGTTGTAAGCTAATCAGCGGTCCACGCTAGCTTCTTTCAAGATACAAACACATTCGATTAGCATGAAAACATGTCCCAGAGAACGATCGAGTGGGTACACATCTGTTATTAACCCCTAGGTTCATTTTGCGACGGAATTGTCCTTTAAAACAAGAATTCTTGATCTCCCCGTCACAGCAGTAAATTCACTTCACCAGTGGATTGAAATGCATTTAACAGAGTAAGCAAATCTCAACATTCAACACAACGCATATTTCAGGTGTGGTGCTTTTTCTATTATGTACCCTAATAACATGTTCACTAGTTCAGTAACTTAACATGATAACCCACAACTAACAATAGGCCTAACATGTTAAACGACCTTGTTACTGAGTGCATGTGCCACAATTAACTGCACTTTTACAGTTTACTTGATTCCAATTTGACACATTAAAAAGAGCCACCAGTGATGGATTGATTCAGCCTATTGTCCATTTCCAATGTTTTCATGATATGGATCAATCCTCCAGAGGGGACAGCCATGTTGTTTGTGTGAACATCTTACCTGATGTCATCATCAGTCACTACGAAGGCTTTGCAGAGGGGCTGTGATGTGTTGAGCCAGACTCCAGGATTTTTCTCCACTGCAGCGGTGAGCTGTCCAGTGACCGGTGCCGGGCTGGTGTGCAGGGCACTGGCGATGGCAGAAAGCAGTGTTTTATCTGAACATGCAGGCCCAACACCTAGGCAGAGGACAACAAGAAAGCACAAGTCAAGCTTCTAAAAAATTCCAGCTCTGACTCACACAAGGTTGTCATATTTGTTTTGGTTACACTCACCCTGTAAGCCTTTTGGAAGATCCATAGTTTTCACTAGCTCCTCTGCGATATCAAATGCATTTAACCCGCTCAACTTCCTCTCCCAGAACAGCTGAAGAAAACAAATTTCCTTGTTATGTTTTGAGCACATTTTTCCACAAACTAAATATGTGCATCATTATATAATTTACAGGGATATTGAACTAGGTTGAATCGACCCTTTAGCACTCATTACATAACAGCAAAGTCAGAAAGAGACATAACATAACACTAGGACACCAGGTTTTGTACTAGAGGTGTTGAAATTAATCAAATAATCGATGCATCGAATCGTGGACATGGACGATGCTGCATCAATTATCGGCCAGGCCATGATCGATTATTTCTGTTTACAATTTAATGTAGGCCAAACAACCTTTCTGTTTACATATTCTGTTATGTTTTGCACATTCAGGAAGTGCCACGTGCTCAGTGCTGTAGTTTTATGTGTCCAATGTATTTAATATCAGAGCACTGCAGAATGTTTTGTTTTTGAAGCTTGAAAAGCTATGAATTAAATATCCTATATGGCTTTAATAGAAAAATGTATTTGATGCATCGTGATGCATCGAGATATCGAATCAAAGACATGATAATCGTAATCGAAAGATCAGTGAAGATTCACACCTCTATTTTATAGTGGCCAGCTTTGCAAAACATTACAACTACTAAAAAGGTATACTAATTTTCTTTTACTCACATGTCCTTCTATTGTATTAATGGTGATGTAATCATTTCCTAAAAACACTAAAAAGTACAGAGAGCCTAAAGAAAGTTTTAAGAGCTGAAATGTGCACGTTTTCTGCCCTCTGACTTACTTGTTTCGGTTGGTCCACAGCCTTCTGGGGGTCTGTCTTCACCTTGTTGTTGGGATGATTTGTTACCTTGGTCACTGGTTGTTTGAAGATGGATGCTGTCTGTCGAACTGGTAGTGTTGTGTTTAAATCAGGCTTGGCCTTTAAGAGAGACAAGAACATAACGGCAAAAATTCTGATAACCAGCTTTGACCAATTTTCTTTCATAAGAAAATACAACTTTTTAGAAGACTTTTGTGAAAAGTTACTGTACAAATCTACACAGCTGTATGACTGTGTTGTTGTTAGTGATGAACAGGGGGTACTGTTGCATCTCTTATTTACTTCTATGCAGTGTGAAGAGACATTACAATGAACTGGGATGATTATGATGATGCAGGACAGTTTGGGGGGAATGATCTCTCCTTAAGCTAAGCAGCAGAGATAAAAGGTTGTAATGATGTAACGATGTCAGTTTTACAATGGCACTGAATACCCCTGGTAGCACAGTCTTCAGTCAATCATAAAACAATGCCTGTGGGAGATGATTATCAGCAAGGGAGGCAACAAAGCAGTCTATGGCAACTCTTGTGGACGGTCGTGTCCAAAATCCCTCCTTATTTGTTAACTTGTACACTATATATAATGTCAAAATTCTGATATAATAATATAATAAAATATATGCATATACTAGTGTCAGAAGATCTAGATTTACAGCTTACTGGAGTAAACTAAGGTTTATTATGTAGGTCACAGTCACTGTGTACACCACATGACCACAACTGTTGCCCGGGCAATTTATCAGTTAAAACTTTATGGCAGAGTAGCAAAGAAAGTCATTGTTAAAAAAATAAGTCTCATGACATACTAACTAGTGTTTGCCAGAAAACATGTGGGAGACTCTGAAACAAAGTGGAAGAAGGTTCTATTGTATAATGAGACCTAAACTGGGCTTTATGGCCGTACTATAGTAATTACACTAAATGCTATGTTTTGGGTTTAAAGACAGCACTTTGGATGTTTCCTGGAGCTTCTAAGTCCATCCAAAATGTGTGGCAGGTCCCCATGTAACCTGAGCCGGTTTGCAAGGAAGACACCTATTCTCATAAACTCAAGGCTGGAATTACTGCCAAATGTGCCTCCAATGATCAATTGGCTCAGGTTAACATTAAAGACTTGCTCTGTTGCTCATTGTCAGAAAGTATAATTAAAACCACTTTCATTAAATAATGTAAAACCATAACATGAAAATGGGAGGGGAATATGATTTATGGGCACTGTATACTAATGTAATAATTGTCCCTTCAGGCAGCACAGCACAGTCATTACTGCATCATAAATACCACATTCTCACCCTGATTTGATGGTTGATGTCATAGAAATGCTTGTGCCTGCTGCGCTGCACTTTGGTCAGGAGCGACCATCCAGCCCGGGAGTGGCTGGCATTCACATCTGTGTGAAGGTTGCTGCCCAGACTGCGGACTATCTGGGGCTTGTTGAAAATGCGCTTAACAGGAACACTAGAAAGAAAAACAGAAGACTCATCATCATCATCACAAGATTTACCTGTTCATTAACCGAGGCATTAAAGCAGTTATGGGTCTGGACACCCACACATGGCTTCTCAGTTATTCTAAATGATTGGATCTCTTCACAGGCTAAAGTGGGGCATAGTTCTCTGAGGTCACTTAACTGCATGCAACTTAAAATATGATCAAAAGCTGTAACGTTTGATTGTCCCAGCCTATCAGGTGTAATTACTTATGGTAATTAGTTACCATTGCACCTTTCTGCATTTTTTTGCTACAATCTAATTTTACTGTACTTGATATCTTCCTTTGTATTTTTGTAGTATGTATGTGTACGTGGATGTCACATGTCTGTGTGCCTATGTGTGTGTGTATAAGCTATTGGACACCTTAATTTCCTTCGGGATTAATAAAGTATCTCTCTCTCTCTCTCTCTCTCTCTCTCTCTCTCTCTCTCTATATATATATATATACACACACACACACAGGAAATGTCAGTCAAGTACAAATCTGTACACGCCCACAGGTGTAATCAGTAAGTGAAAACACCTGTGTGGATGATTTTTGGGTGTGTATTTGGAGCTTTGAGGTAGATCACTTAACTGCTACGGCTTTGTAATGTAATAACGTACAACGGAATGGATGATTTTCAAGCGTACGTTACCACTATGTTAGAGTGAAGTGTCTACTCATTTTTGGGACTTGCAAGTGGATAAATTAGCGGTGAACTACACACGAGGCAGCATATCCTTCATCTACAAGTTTTAACCAGACAGCTGGCTGCAGCTGAGATTTTTATACCGTATACTTGCGTAACTTAGCTGTGCCGTATGCGGGCCCAACGCGCCGCAAGTCAAGCGTGTGTAAACAATGAAACTTAGCTAGCTAATCAGGCTAGCGGCGTTGGTAACGTCAACGCACCAGCAACCAGAATATCAATTAACTTGCTATTGTTCTAAGTTGCATGTTTACACACGTAATAAAGTCAAAACCAGCTAAAGCCTACGTTTAGCTAACGTAACCAACGTGTAAATATAACAGACCTGGTAATTTGCTAAGTGTTGTTCTCAATTGCAAAACGCATGTATGCATGCGTGCATTTCCTGCAGAGAAACTTTCATTTGAACAACTCCTTCGACTGAACATTTAAAAAGTCTCACCCTTTTCTTTCCATGGTCTTGGCTGTCTTTATTTGTTTGTCTCTAATTATGGCTCATAAAAGATAAGAAGCCAGCTATCTGACTATTGCTGCAGTCATAATGTTCATTCACCGAGTCTGGTTTGTTATCGATCCCCGCTGTCGGTCTGTCTCCCGTCAGGACCTCCACAACTGCAGATCACTCCGCCAGCCTTGTAAACACACTAAGCGGAAGACATCCGCCACACGCCTGTAAAATAGTCCGAAAATGACACGCGCCAGGTTTCACGTGATATGTTCACTGCACAGTCAGAGGTAGAAAGTAACACATCTAAAACTAAGTATATTTACTCAAGTACCACACTTGAGTACAATTTTGAGGTACACTTGTACCCCTAATCCGCTACATTTTAGAGAAATATTGGTACTTTTTAAACGCATATTTATTTATTTGTTGTTAGTTACTTTGCACACTGAGTAGTTGCATGGTAAACATACTGTACGGTATAATCAACTTAGATAATGACGTATTTCTATAAATTAAACTAAGTACAGTAGTACTGCTAGAGTACAGTAGTTTGACAGACCACCTGGACCTGGCTACATTAAAATGCTGCTTACAGGTTATTCACTTATAACACCATCAAAGGGTCATTCTGAATGAGTGCTTTTACGTGTGATGTTTAGTACAGTTTGCTGCCTAAAACTATGTACTTTTTAATGTAACTTTATTCCAGGACTAATACCGTTAATCGGGTCACTTTACATTATTGCATTATATTTACTTTGAAGAATCCTTCTACAACTGCATTAAATATATTTGTGGCAATTCTGTAACTCCATGGCAACCTTTAGTTACACCTGTATAAAGTGTAAGCCTTGTACACAGAAACATCTTTTATATGGATACAATACAATCAAAATTCAGGACAGGAACAACCATCTCTCCCAAATTGTTTGTCTACTCTTTTAATATGTGGACTGTGTCCTAATGCTTTTTAAGATTTGTTTTCATCACCTTCACTAATGTCTGTTAACACAGTTTATATTTGTATTATGGTCACTAGGGCTGCTCCCTCTTAGTCGATTAATCGACTAATCGGTCGTTTTGGTCTTAGTCAACTAAGATTTCTTTAGTCGATTAGTCATGTTGTATGCTTTTTTTCATGTTGAATGACTTATTTCCAAGAAACGTACGAGCACATCTCTGGTAAACACAAGAATTAAAGTGGTGCTTTTGCATGACTCTTTGCGGAGAAACTCAGATTTACAGATCTGTCGATTAAATCAACTAATCGATTAGTCGATACAATTGAATGAGTGTTAGTCGACTAAGAATTTCTTCAATCGAGCACAGCCCTAATGGTCACCTATGGTCTTTAGGGATATACCAGCTAATCAGAGGCTCAATTCAGGATTAGTCATTTTCTATATCCTTCAGTGATCTGACAAGGTTACATCCAAGCAAACTGTAGCCAAACTGCACTGATGGGGGCTACATTCACAATACAAATACACTTTAATTTAACATGATATTGAATCATTAAATCATTGGAAGTGAAATAATTTCACACATCCACAATATAGGATACATCTGATCTCACATACTTTACTTCAACTTTTCAAAACAATTAGAGTATGACATGAAGGGAAGATGTTTCCATTTGAGAGGCAGGTTCGACACACAGGAGACTGGTGATTCAAATAAATACCGGACCCCCAAACTAAGTGGGAAAAGAAAAAAAGTCCAATTATCATGAGTGTTTTCATATTCCTTCCATCCACGTTTTCACTGGTTGAGGAATGTTGAAATGCCTAAGTCCAGTGCATTTCACAGGATGCTGATGGTGAACAGTTCAATGTTGATTGAGCTGCAGGATGAAGATGACAGCTTCCAGTGGCCTGGCACGCAAGGTACGGGCTGCAGCAGTTCTTGTCCATTATTTTAGTCTTTGTGTAAAAAAACAGCACTGACCTGACTGGGGAAAAACAAAGTCATTAGTGTAAACAGTAGAAATGTGGTTTTGCTGCGACAGATAAAATCAAAGCTGGATGGAAAGTCACCAAGTTCAGTTATATTGAAGTGGCACTTGAAAGCACATCTGTCTTTTTGTTCATAAATTATATGCTTTGTTGTTTTTATTTTAAAAGCACTATCCAAAACTCATTCAACATTCAACACTCTTCGCAAACTTTCTTTGATTTGTGGGTTGAACAACTATCAATTTTGAAATTTCCGAGCCAAATAACTAAGTGGCAGTAGAGCAGTTGAAGCTTTGAGACAAAGTCCTGTCTTATTCAAAGCTGCTACACATGGTCTCAAAATAGCCCACTGTCCTGGATTCTGGTATCCTGATGCCTCTAAACTACCTGGCTTATTGTCTGTGAATGCCACTCTTGTTAATTGTTTCCTTAGTCATGAGTCTCCTGGTCCCTGCTAATGAGAAGCATCCCATGTCTTTATTCAAGTGTTTTTTTAATTACCAGAAGTGGCACTTGGTATTCAAGTACTGTGTTGGACCAGAGTTATTAATATAGTGCAAAAGCACAAACAGACCTTTACCTCTTTTACATAGTTTCATTACATTTAGTTTAACTGGAAAAATTGTCCGGCAATTTTCCTACTTGGGACATTGTAACATTGTGTCTTCTTCACAACAGTTCCAATGTGAACAAAAGCACAAACGTATAAAGCATGCACAAGGTTACAACTTTCTTTGACTCCCAGCTTGTCAACTAGAAAACATGCAGAAGAAATGGTGTCCCTGTGCATGCGGTTATGTCTATATTCTAAGTTATTTCAGAATTAAAAACAGTGGCCGTGTTCACTGAAATACATTGAGTATGTCACCCAATGCAACAACATGGCTGTGACGTGTGGTTAATGGTTTATAGACAACAATGTAGTTATATCAGATAGAGGCTTAAGGCTGTTTTATGCTTCTGCGTCAACTCCACGCCGTAGCTACGGCGTCGTGACCCTTTTGGAGTTCTGCGTTGGGGTTGCTTTGCATCGCGGTGCATTTCACCGCCATAACGCTAGGGGGTGATAAGTCTGAGGTTATTTGGTTTGAGGTGTCTTCCAGCCAGTTTATGTCATGTTAGCAAGCAAGCAGCCTTCAAGCTGATATTAGGCTGTGGCTACACAGACAATACGTGTTAACTGGACTGATTGCTGCAACAGAGGTACACCTTCACCCTGTGCTGCCTGTGGTCTCTGGATGGAAGTCTGTTGCCACTGTTCTTGTTTTGGGGCTTTGAAAGATACAGTAGGTGCAGAAATAACGATGCTGATAACAAAATGTGATAACGTTTCAGCTGTCCTTATTCATCACATGCTGTCACACCTCTCTTATTTCTACCATTTCCTGAGACTAACCTGAGTGCCACTACTCTTCCTTCTTGAATTTGCCGCTGATGTAGGGGACATAATCCAAAATCACTCGCCAGTCTGTGAAATGGACCAGAGCTACGCCTCCAACTGTGCCCCATACAGTCATAGTTGGGATCCTGTTGAGTAGAGAACACTGTCAAGATTTTACCAATGTCTTTTTCCATTTAACGTGTATATACCCCTAGGACAAACACCTGAGCAAACATCAAGCACCTATTGACTAGTAAAGCAGTAAGTGTTGGAGTAATGCATGCCAAAAATGAGCAACTTTTATCTCGATAGTCGATGATTTTGATCATTGTGTAAAACTATCAATAGACTTGCTGGTTAAAGCTTCACAAACACAAATGTGAAGAGCTGCTTGCTTTTCCTCCCAGTTTGCATCAGTTAGCTTGTTAGACTAAGTCCAGAATTAGGGACATTAATTTGACCTAATACCTGACTCTTGTAGACTAAATAATGAATGGACTAATTATCTTTCTGATTAATCCATAACGAAAATAACCGCTCCAGAGATCAGGGAGTTAGCTAGCTCTCTAACCCCCCCGCCCTCAGTCACTACACGTTACATTAACGCACATCCTGGACTATTACCCCCCGACCATTGCACATATTATAAATACTGTGAACTTTTTTTCACATGCCCTGATCAATATTTTTTTCACATCCTGCTCTAAACCGTACAGCATTCATTCTTTCCCTTACTAAAACAGTTATAGTGTACATATTTATTTTGTTACTGCCTTTTTTTAATTGTATTGTAATATATACAGTATATATATTCTATATTGATGGTCTTGACTGTAGCAGTACTTTTGTCATCTTGTTTATTCCCTTTAATATGTTTATTGTATGCACCAAATACATTGGCACATTTCTTGCAAGTGAAACTTAACTTTGGTAATAAATATGATTCTAACGTTAGGTAACGTTAACCGGTTAGTAATAGCAGAGACGATTTAGAACAGGATCTTTGGTAATCTTTGCTTAAACGTATTCAAACTGGGTTATAAAAAATATATATATGGAAATTACGTTTGCTATGTGATCATAGCCATTGAAGAAAAAGTAATGCTGACCTTTTTACATCATAATGGTAATTTTAGGCATTTTTAGCCTAATCTTAGCTGACAGGTAACGTTACAGCATGTCCCCAAGCAATGACCTCGGCTAACGTTAAGCTAATGTTAAGCTAAGGACACATCGAGATTATTCAACCGAAATACTGACTTCTTTTACCACTGGTACGATATAAAGAAATCTTACCATGATTTGGCAATGGACACATACTTCTGACCGATTACTTTACTGATCATTTTGGCTGAAATATGTCCTCCTAACGCAGGACGTGCAACTTAAAAGCTAAGAACTTCCGATTTGGGTTTGCTGACTACGCGTAGAGCGCATGTGCGTGGACTACTTCCGGTCACTCGAAAAATAAAAGTCGCAGTCCCTCCCTTTCCGGTGGACCTCATGGGACCATAATTCGGAAAAAAATATGAACGGTAGTGAACGGGGAGAGGCAAATTATTTTTTGATCCCGCTTGAACTGAGCCAAATATGATGTTCGTCAATTTAAAAAATAATTTATCAGTTTGTCGCACGTATGTCGTATGACCACTTAGTTTTGTGTGAAACCGCTCTGTCGGTACACGATCCGTTCTGCACATGCGCAAAATGTTCGCGCATGCGCGGTTGTACGAGGATTTACGACACTGCACGATCTGTTCCACGCTTCCGGTCGACAGCCAAGCTAACGTTAGTTTAGCTAACAGCTAATTCGGCTAACTGCTAGCTGAGACAGCATGTAATAACTTTAAAAGACCCTCAAAATAAAACTTGAAAATAAACGTTGACATATATAACAAACACCTAACATATATAACAGCTGTTACGTCAGTTCTACTTTACTTGTGCTCATTTAAAATACAATCACTCAATACTTGTCTTTATTGTTATTACTGTGAAGTCTTAATTTAGCTGTAGCCTGCTTTTCCCATTACGTTTGAGTTAACGTTATTTTAGACTGAATCTAGCTGTCAGCTAGCGGTTAGCCGAATTAGCTGTTAGCTAAACTAACGTTAGCTTCCCGGTGGAGGCTAGCCATAGGCTAGCGTGGAACAGATCGTGCAGGTCGTATGGATACGTAAAACAGTATTATCTTGCGCATGTGCAGAACGGATCGTGTACCGACACGCTCAGTGAATTACATCTCTCGTCTCACACAAGTTACGTCACCGCTTGATGCTCAACTTGCCCGCTAGCTAGCTAACTTAGCTCTATTTCACAACATCTGTAACGTTATCTTGCCTGATGCGTTTTATCCGGTGAAGTTTTATCGGCAGAGAAGCGTAAGAACGAGCAAGATCATCTAGTAGTGTGAATAACTAACGTTACATCCCGGTTACGATTCAGCGAGACGTCATCCATGCGACTTGAAGTGTGTAGTCTTTCTTATATACTGTCTATGAGTCTTTCTAGTTACGTATTTTCATAGTATTATGCTTCAACAGTTTAACAATAAACTGAGACTTTCTTGACATGAACTGACGAACATATGTGTAATCCATGGCTCAATTCAAACAGAATCAAATAATAATTTGTCTTTCCCCGTTCACTACCGTTCATATTTTTTCCGAGTAAGGTCCCATGCAGCTCATTTCTGCCCCGTAGCGGACAAATCAAGGTATTGTACTGCTGGCCACTATGAAATCAACGTTACCGGAATGGCCTGTACTAGATGGGTCAAGTCAGTTTCACAAATAAAATACTGAATGGATCGACCACTACCTGGTTGCATTGCAGAAAGGAAAATGCAATTAGGTTTTTTTTAATTTATGGGTTAAAAAAAAAAAGACATTGGATAATCGTGGTAGTTGTTATTAAAAATGGCACATTTATTGCTACATTACTGTTATATACACAACAGTTCTCTATATCTACTTTATATATAAAAAATAGGAAACTGGAGGCACTTTGAGGACATAGCCTACATAGATGTTGTCCCCAAACATGAGTGAAGACAGAGAGATTTGTAGCAGTTCATCTGTTGTGGAGGACAGAAAGGGTCTCTTAACAAAGAATATTAGGTGCATGTTTTGATCCTTGGATTCCCCCGACATATCTTTCATGTAAAGAAATAAAAGTATAAGTCTTTAGTAGAGATTTTCATATCACAACAACACCACATTTTTCTGCAGAAAGGTTAGATTAACTGACTGACTGTGAAAATAATGTTTTGGGCTAGTCCGTGGGGCAAGATTTGTGATAAAATGACAGGTGGAAAACCAAATACTGTTACATATCAGGATCAGCTTACAATGATAAAGCTGACATATCATACAGCTGTACATACATATCAATGCACATGCCAGTCAAGGACAAAATTATACTTAACAAAATCAGTACATAAAAGATGAAAAATTTTAAGCAGTTTTCAGCGTCAAAGTTGAAGACCAGGTTATTAGTCATTTTACATTTAATGACAGACACTGAAGCAATCTGTATCAATGAGTGTAATTCTTCATTTAGATGTTGTGAGACACTGTCAGATGTTACAGAAGTATATATGTTTTTATACATCTGTATTATAAAAAAGGTACAACCTATAAATCCTCAAATGCAACATCATCCACCATGTAGCAGAGACGTATTCAGGCACTGGTGAGTAACCATTATCAAAACTCCCAAAGTCAGGAAAATGACTAAGGCCACCCTTTTTGATTCGTTTTATGCTTCAGATCCTGACAAAACAGTGAATTATGTTGCAGATTGTGCAGACCGCCCCTACTGCCCCTGCCTCAAACTAATCAACAAGCTCAGCAAAGAGCTGGACATCAGGGAGTGAAGAGGGGGGTGTGCTGAAGAAAAATATTGTTTCATTTAAGAAAAACTGTCGCAATCACCAGAACAATCCAATTACAACTGGTCTGACAGGTTTGTGTTGAAACATGCATTTTTTTTTTTTTCTTCAAAAAAAAAAAAGAGAGCAATATCACAACATGTGATGTTACAGAAGTTTGTCATTTCTAAGCACCTGGCACAAAAGAAAACACCTCACTTTGTTCCTGGAATCTAAATTGAGAGTCGTCTTACATTTAAACAATGTAAACAAAAAAAGAAAGAGCATTCCAAATGATATAAACAAAAGTCATACAACTATCTTACAAAGTAAAAAACAAAAACAATACAAAAAGCAATGATAAATCAATTCTACAAAAGGAAGATCCTTACAACAGGCTTTGCAATTGTTCAAAAGGGGAGAAAAAAAACAAAAAAAACACTAAATGCTCAAAACACAGCAACAACCAAAACAAGTCCATTAATGGCAAGTAAATTCTCTACAGGGTAGCAAGTACACTCATGATCCCTTTCAATACCCAATTATTTCTGCCTTCTCGCAAAATGTGATTTACCACAATACAAATTGCTTTGAGACTTAAGTTTAGTAAGTTCCTAATGCTGTAACAGTCTTTAGGTATGATTTGACAGGGGCAGACTGATGGGACACTGGCTGACCACATGGCTGTGTGACAGTCATGAGGGTGAAGGAGCTGAGCAGTGAGGATGACATCTGTACACTCCAATCCAATCGGCTGAGATGTGCATCGGCACATTTGATTCAACATCGCTGTGGCTCCTGGATTTGTATCGAGTCTTTGCTCATGTCTGTGTCGGTGGAGGGTCTCTCTCTGGCAGTCTTTCTTTCTGTGTCACTTGCATTGCAGTGACCATAACAGATGTACAGGACTTAGAGAGGTACGATTCAGGGATCCACAGTTAAGAATAAACAAAAAATTACCCACCACATGCGAGTCAGTGACTGTGGCACCTTTTTAGTCAAAGCAAGAAATAAAAAATAAAAAAAAATACATCTAGAAATACCAGAATACCAACAACAAAAAAGGAGTCGTCTCTCTGATTGCCCAGTTAGTTGCTGGAGGTCTCCAAACCTGCCTCTGTAATTCAGTCATCACAAAAGGAGATAATGATGATGGCTATTTTATCTTAACACTATGCATTAGGCCTCTTGGGCGCATGTTTAAAACGGGTTTTGTTCAATCATAAGATATAAACCCAGTTGTCCCTCTTTGCCTGTGAAGAATGTAAGACCTGCTTTTCAGATGGGAATGCCAATAATCATCCAACAATACAAATCCTAACTCTGCTCACACAAGCAGTTGATCCAAAAAGTTTCATTTGATCCAAACAAAGTTTTGCTCCCAACACGTAAAGCAATTTTTCAAAATGTCTTACAAAAACACGATCATAAGAATGTCCTTATGTCCAATTTCCACTGTCTCCAAACCGGTGTCCTCGGTTCAAAGTGTTGTCATGTTAAGATTAATACATTTTCCCTCTTTCTGTAAGAGTGTGCTTGTTACTTTTGTATTCATAGTCAGGAATGTGGCCACCTGCTTTGTCAGTAATGAGGTGTGTGTGCGTGTGTGCTTTCCAAAAGTTGATTAACACACACTGAGATGCATGACAATGATAGATTAAGGCCACGTGTTCTAAGGGCTGTACAATCAACAGGAACTGGAAGAGAAAGGAGAACAATGAATGAATATCTTTCCACAAAACAGAAACATGCAAATTGTTATTATCTTGCAGGCACCACAAACCCCACTGTACAAACTCTGTAGACTGACCTGAGAATTACATATGTCCATCTCCTCCTAGACCAGGGTGACCCCCACCAAGCTGCATCTGGGGGTCCACGCCAGAAACTTTTTCCTCCTCTCTCCTCTTGAGGCAGGCAGCCTTTGGGTTCAAATTACGCTCTTTGAAAAAAGGACCAACACATAGATTAAAAACAGTAAGGGAGCACATCTTTTTATACCTTAAAGCTGAGTTGTGAACATACAAACGGTCAACAATAGACAGGGAGAACAGAAAAAGGGGAAAGCCAGACAGGAAAATGAAAAGTAAGATGAAAAATGCAGGCATTTGGCAGAAAAGCAGGGATATACTTCCTCAAATTCTCCCTTTCATCTCCATTTTTCAAAGTCATACGAGCAAATAGCGAAGAGAAAGCCAAAGTGAATGCCACACAGTAAGCGAGAACAATATAAGAAGAGATTTTTCTATAGGTGAATGACTGGCAACTTGTCCAGCTATGATAAGAGATGGTTGGTTGTCTATGTGGATCAGACCTTCCTGTATCGGCTGACCTACCTCGCACCTGCTTCTCCAGGCCCATAATGACCTGGACAGCCTGTTGCAGGATGATAAGCTTGGTCTGGGCCTTGTCGCTCTGCAGGTGGACCTGACACATCCTGCCCAGCTCTCTGAAGGCTTCGTTAATGTCACGCACGCGCACCCTCTCCCTAGTGTTGTTAGCCATGCGGCGCTCACGCTCCCTCTGCTCCTTCTCCTCGGCAGTCAGGTTCTCATCGGTCACCGAGACATTGCTGCAGCCAGGAGGAGAAGTGGGGGGTGGAGGGGCTGGTTAACAAACCCAAATCACAGCCCTCGCTGAACCTGGGCTAGATGTTCTCACTAAAACTGGGTTTTTCACCTATAATATTACTTTTAACTTAGTATTTTTCCTCCTCAGAATCACCCAGAGGAGACCCGTGGAAATGCTGAAGAAGATACCAGTGGAGTGGGCTGTGTTGCAAGAGAGGGAGCGGATGGATGGGAAAAGTTTTCAGGATCTACAGTATGCAAACAATACATCTTTTTAAAATTATGGATATTATCTCAATGAGTCACAACTTTAAGTGTTGTGGGTTGAGTAAGCGCAACACTAAATGATTCAAACCAAGAACAAATATATTGGAGATCAAGATACAATCAACCTGAGCGACCGGGTCTAATTAATCCATCCTGAAGTCTATCCAACAAACAATTTCTTTTGGTCACTGAGGTCCAGGATGGAAGTTGAGGGGATATGGTGACTGTCCAGCAGAATGAGAGGAGTTATGAAGAGGTAGAGAGAAAGGGAGAGAGAGGAAGCAACACCTTCTGCCAACATAAAAAGAGCCACAGAGAAAAAGCCAAGGGGAGAGGCTGAGGGCATTGTGTTAAATACATCAGCAATAGGAGATGTATTTATCTGAATATGAGGAAGAGGTGGTCACTGTTGATATCTGTAAAAAGAAAATGACAAGAGGACAGGGGAGTGAATGGAGAAACAATAAGGTTTTTCGCGAAAAAAAGGGTGGCAAAATTAAAGGGTTAATGCTTGAAAGGCTGGGACATGCAACACAGAGAACTGCAACAAAGCTGAAGACAGGTTAATACACATGACGACAGCCCTGCTTTCATGCTAACCAGAGTGCCAGTGTATAGACAGGTACACTATGTTTGGAAGGTTTAAAAAGACATTATAATGCTGAAATAACGTTGAAATTAAAATGACTTCATAGTTTACTAAAAGCTTAATGAGGCAACAGTGGAAAAAGCAAATGAGCACACAAAAAGATGTGTTAATACAGTGGAAGGGCGAGGCAGAGAGACATGTAAGCCTTTTCACAGCGGAAACAGACGGCCAATTATAAGACAAGGCAACACATACTGTATCAGAACAAACAGCAGTCCTGTATGTGTTACCAGAGGACGAAAACCATAGAAGATGAACTAGAGAATGGGCATGTCTTAAAAACAGTCACACAGCTTCATTTCCTTATCCCATATCCTTACTTTGATGATCACTTTTAGGATGGACTGCAAAAACTGCTTTAACTCCCATTATTCCTGCTTAATACCAGCGTTAATACCACCACAAGTGGAGTCAAATGAATTGCCATAAGTCATTTTAAAAAGATCTAATATGACTAGCAGCACATCAGTCAGGAGCGGTGGAATTGAAGCCATGTGGGAGTTTTTTGTAAAGAGGCCCTTCCCCTCCTTTTCCTTTCTCCCTGGACACCCACTGACCTCGAACTTGCTGCTCCAGGTTGAGTATAACGTTAACGGCCTGTTGCAGTACGATCAATTTGGTCTGCGGTTTCTCGTGGCTCAGATGGAGCTGACACATGCGGCCCAGCTCCTTAAAAGCCTCGTTGATGTCCCGCACACGTAGCCGTTCACGGGTGTTGTTTGCCTGCCTCCTCACTTTCTCCCGCTCAGCCTTTACCTCCACTGGTAGATCTTCATCGTCTTCCTCATCATCCAGACTAGCCAATGGCAGATGAGGAGGGAATGAAACAACAGTATGGGTACAGTTCACTGATAATAACTTCCCAATTATGGTGTGCAATACATTTTCCTAATGATGTCAACATCACGTGGAAAGGGATACAATTCCAGAGTAACTCAATGACGATTACAAACACTGCTACAAATGTGGGTCACATTAGGGTTTGGCCCGAGCAATCGGTCAGTTTTTGACCAAATAGTACCAGGAATAATGGAGCCCCAGGAACTAAAGTCAGGAACAGAATCAGGAACTTAAAGCTTCCACCACATCTAAGGAACCATGAAGATTAAAGGTGCTATACACAACATTCAGAACATTAATATAGCAGCAAACAACTAATTGCTATGTAAAGATATAGTGGACTAATGGCGTCCTGAGCAGAGAATGAAGTCACATTCCTTCTGTGTTTGTTGTAATCAGAGCTTCTCTGTTCTTTGTTTTGGTAGCTGGGCCAGCCGCAAATGCATGTTTGTGCATGTGATTGTGATGCATGTGTGTGGCCAATGCACCAATTTGTTTTGGTCTGAGATGTTGGTGCTCCAGCGCAACATTTAGTGGTTCTGAATGTCGTATATAGAACTTTTAAGTAAATGACAATGATGAAAAAGATTAAAAAGTAACAACTTTGTGTGAGATGCAACGTCTGAACTCCAGCACAGCCAAGAAACCAACTGTACTTAGTTCTTGTGGTCGAAATGTTGGTAAAGAATAAAGAGAACATATTCCAAACAGAAAAAAACTGCATCAACAATGTGGAAAACCAGCGAAGATGAAACTCGCTGACAAACAATAGCATGTGAGATAATGTGATCGACAACTGTAGCAGTGTTTATAATTGTGATTTTATTACTTTCAAATTGAATTCCCTTTTAATGAAGTGTTGATCTGGTTTAAACTGTGTAAACCAAATTTTCTTCTAATCATTGGCTCTGAAATTGTCTTTTGTCTGTATTTTTGCTGACTAGATTAGGGCATTTTCTGTTCATTAACCTTTAGATTTGATACTGATGTTAACCCTGTAAGGATGTCAGATTTAGAAAAAGACTTTCACTTTTTTTGAAGTGCTCATATTATTCCTTTTGGCTTTTTTCCCTTTCCTTTATTGTGTTATATATCTTTTTTGTGCATGTTATAGGTTTACAGAGTGAAAAAGTCCAAAGTCCACCCCAAAGGGACTTACCATCTCCACCAGAAAACACTGTTCACAAACTGCTCCAAACAGCTCTATTGTAGTCCAGCCTTTACTTCCGTGATGAACGTGCGTCACTTTGTTACACACGTTATAATGCTCGCCTAGCAGCTAGCGTGGCACGCCCTCATACTCTGCTTCTGACTGGCTAGTAGTCTTACCTAGCTACTGCTGTAAACCTATTCTGATATAACCTCTAAATACAATTATGAACCTGAAAATGAGCATAATATGAGCACTTTAAGTCAAATGACAGCTCCAACTAGTGAGGTATCCTACTTAACAGATGATGAATCTTTTAACACTACACAGTAAAAGCACCTTTAGAAACAACAATACGTTTATAACGGGCCATCCTCTCTTACCATGCAAGAAAAGGGGCACAACTGAAGTCCTTTTGTAATTTAAATTTTTTTTAATTTGTATTCATTGTTAATAGACTAGTGCCCATAATTTTATGATTGAATTAAATAAGAAATTAATGACTAGAAATCATCATTTCTAGAAGGTTGAAAGACCATTTCCTGACACATATTATACTTAAACCACAGCAGCATTATTTGCCATGAAATATCATGCAGTGATGGAGTATAAATATTGTGTGAAAAAAAGGTTTTAGACACCTTGTTCCCAGGCGAGCCTTCGCGTCTTTTTTCTCGTCCTCTGACCTGTCGGTGATGGAGCAGTTTTCATCGTCCTCCTTGTCCTCTCGTTTGATATCAGAACCACTGGAGCGATTTAGGCTTCCGGACAGGGCTGCACAGAGTTCAGAAACAAGGATACTGAATGAGATACATAAAGAACTAAAAAAAAGATTACTTAAAGTGGCAATATTGAAGACTTTCATTTAAATGTGTCTGTTAAGTCACCATCTATCGCCGAATGAGGTAACACAATGGTGATTAAGCCAATGGCCCACTGATGTAAGCATTGCAATATTTATATATTTGCAGTATTACAAACTCAGTGTCTGTGGCATCATTCCCTATAAAAAAGTTTTGTTTTTTTAAAAGTTACTGCTAATGCAAACCAAACATTTTATAGAGTTGCAGGCTGCACGCCTCCAACTTTTCAGCGAGGTAACCAACTACTTTCACAAACTCAGGTGTGACCAGGTGCATAAAATCACACCACAGTTGCTCACAGAATGATGGAACAAGGCTATTATTATTATCATCAAAAAGACAATAGTTTGTTTTATTCTAGTATTAAACCGCTTTTGCTGTTACCACCAGTAAATAGGGTGTCACCAAATCAATCAGAGCTGAAATCTTAAGGATTGCCACTTTGACATCCAATGATGGCAAAGTATTACCAACCTTTCTGACATTAAATAAATAAATAGAGGAGTAGAGAGCAACAGAAAGTCTTACCGGTAAAACCTTCAGGCTGAGAGCCTGGCTGGACAGATGCGGGGCCATGGTGACCATGCATAAGTCCTCCACTAGAGGGCAGACCAGGAGAGTCCTCATGGTGACCGGACAGCTTCAGGAAAACAATTTAACAGTGTTTCATGGATCTTATCAGAAGTTTGTTGTACTAGCATGAAAGCAAAAAACAGGTATACCACTCTCTTTAATTTTTAATATCAAACTTCATTCAGTCATTTGTGGATGGATAGATTTCCTGTGCTGTTATTTATTCATCTCACCAGTCCAGGCAGGCGACTGGCCAATCCAAGTGCTGCGCTGGTGAAGGCTGGAGGCAACCCTAAGCTAGACGAGAGCAGACTCTGCATCTCAGCCAGTCCTGGCCCTCCTTGTCCACTGGCGTGACGCTGAAGAACATTGATGGCTTCGTCCAGACGGTCCTCCATTTTACTTGGCTACAGAGAAGAATGGACAATGAGACAGCAATAGATGACGCATGAATGACAGTGAATGTAGCATCCTGTTTTTGCTACTGCAATTTACTTTTACTTACTTACTTTATTACTTTAACAATCTTTTGTTGCATCTCTACTATCAAAAAGAAAAGACATGTTGACTCACCATGGATTGAATTCCACCCTCAAAGTTGGGAGAAGGTGTGGCCTGGCCAGAGGACCGAGTCCACTGGGATGCAGAGCCTACAAAAAAGATCATTAGATTTTGCTAGGTTCATTTGCCCTCATTTACTGAGCTCAGCTGAGCTTATGCTCTAAACTGATGTTAACATAATAACGCATAGGTAATGCCTCCAATCAGTAGCGGATGTTTGATGATGCTACATTTTAAGGTTGGACAATTTAAGAAGAAGAATACATTTTATTTATCCCGCATGGGGAAATTCACAATTTTCACTCTGTTACTACAGTTGCACACACAGGCCTGAATTACAAACATACTCAGAGTGAGGGGGCTGCTCCTTGGAGGAGCGCCCCGAGCAGGTGGGGGTTTGGTGCGTTGCTCAAGAGCACCTTGGCAGTGCCCAGGAGGTGAACTGGCATCTCTCCAGCTACCAGTCCACACTGTACTTCGGACCGTAAGGGGACTTGAACCAGCGACCCTCTGGTTCCTAACCGGCAAATTATTGTTCATTTTTTAAAGTTTTTTCAAAAATTAAAGTCTTAACATGAATCCAACATATTATTAGCAAATATAAACCCCCCACTGCTTACTAAGGTAGTCACTAAGGTAGCCATCCACAGATACAGTTAATCCTGAGGATTCACTGTGCCACATGTATGTTTAACATTACAACATGATTTATAAAATCATGCCAACAATTACTAGGCTATTTGAATAGCTTAGTATTCTATCAAAAAAAAAAAAGGTATGTATAAAGGCTTTAGGCCGCCCTACATGATATTGTAGGCCCAGTTAAATATGCAACTTCATTTTATACAATATATGTAGTAGGGGGTCCCTGCTCCATCTCTCTTTCAGTTGGGGTCCTTGGCCTAAAAAACATTGAAGACCCCTGTACTAGACTGTTCTATCAGTTGCCTTTACCCACTTAGTCAATATATCCACATTATTGGTGATTATTTAATCAAAAATCTCATTGTGAAAGCACCAATAGTCAACCCTACAATACTGTTGTATTATCAATATCAAAGCATTTGGTAAAAAATATTGTGATATTTGATTTTCTCCCCAGCCCAACTCAGGTTTTTTGTTTGCTCCTGTGTTCCCAGAGAGATGCGAGTGCTGGGTTTGTCAACAAGAAGCACTCCTGGAAATAAGCTTCTCATGTCTCACTCACAAACATTACAGAGTAGATGACGGATGCAACTGGGGCTTGAACTTGGGCCTTGATGGTGAATAATGGTCTCCCTACACTGTCGTATTTTGTGAGTCAATTGTGTGGTCAATATGATGCATGTTCAATCACCGTCACTATAACTTTTATGCCCATGTTTTGTTGTTTTAAGGCAACCACATGCAGAAAAAAGATTAGGATTAGTTTTTATAGTTTCTAAAGATTCTGCTCACATTATTGTGTTGAACATGAAACACAGGATAACAGAAATTGTGTGTTTCATTGCACATTTTAACCTGTAAAATATAATAATAATAATAATAACAATAATAATGATGGGGATATGAAATATGTATATACAGCAGATATATAACATAACTTTGTCGTCCATACTTGGCCAAAGTATGAATCAAATCTACAATTTAAAAAAAAAGGTTTTTCCTTATTTCAACCTTTATTGGGATTACGATTATCATCTTCGCCCCCCTTTTTTCTTTTCTCAACTTGTGCAGCATTTGATGTATGAAGGGGGTGATGAGCTCACTCATAGACTCAGTGCAGAGACAAATGGAGAAGTGACCCCACTCTTTTTTTTTTACTGCATTTTCCCTTCCTCTCTTAAGTTATATTTTGAGTGTGTGTGTATGTGTGTGTAAGATCAAGTGAAGGTTCAGCTGTGGATGGTGTAGCTTGAGTTACATTTACAGTATGCACAGATAAAAATGCCATTGTCTGCCATTTTCAGAATTGATGCAAGGTTTAAAAAAAGAAAGAAATTTAAACAAAAATATGGACATAATACTGACACAAGTATCTTTGAATCTTGGAAAGATTTCAGTCAATAGGTGAGACATGTCATACAACTAGCTTACTGCTAAATCAGATGACCAAAATGTCATGATAGTCTTAAATGCCAAACTTATTTCTGTATGAAATAAAGAAATAAAGTCACTGGTGACACAGGTGATGAAAACAAAAGAAAACAATCGCGTTTATTTAAATTTTGTAAACCAAATCAGATTTATCAAGGGTGACCCTAAACTGTGCTAGACTCAGACATGCTCTTACTTAAGATAATGCTGTGGAGACATTTGGAGAGCTTTACTACTATTACTATAACTTGCCAAATACACAATTTCAATAGTTTGTAAATGTTTTCTATGATTGCCCTGCGGCTTGTCAGCTAAGATGATCGCTAGTCATCATTTCTAATTTAAAGCGGTAGTATTAAATAAGTCCAACTGATGGTAAGATAGTTTCAAGCTCTTACAGTCACCCATGTAATGTATTTTAAGTGATATGTTTCAATGACAATATTGATACATATCGTGAAGGAATTTGCACGTGAGAAAGATCACTCAATACAAAAAATAAAAACGTTTGTTTTACTTCTACCTTTAACCCAATAGATGGAGCTACATTGTCAATAAGAACCAATCAGGCTTAGTTAGATAGTAGGATGACAACAATTTGCATTTTTAAAGATTTTAACATTTTTATAATCTCCTTACACATCCTGTGTTGAACCAACATGACAGCCAGCTCACCTCAAGGCCTCAGGAAAAACTAACTAGAGCTATTTCCTCACCTGATACAGCCTGTGGAGAGCCAGAGGGAGTAGACGGAGATGGAGGGAAGGTGTTACTGTGTGGGTCTGAAGGATAGATCTGGAAAGAAGAATTTGTTTTTAACTAAATGAAATGCAACTTATTCCTTTACAATACGTTATATTTGAAGTCGTGTGTGAGAGAATTGCCTATAAAATGTATTTTATTATTACTTACAGATGCCAGGGCTTTTCCAATCTCATCACCTGAACTTCCAGGTACTGCTCCTCGATTGGCTTTTGAGGAAGAAAAAAGCTTTTCAATTAGATCCTATGCTCAATAAATAATTAGCTATGTGACAATATTGCATGAATGTATTTGTGTTATGCTGATGTGTATAATGTTTTTTATTTTGAGCTGCTGTAGCACAGGAATTTCCCCAGAGTGGGATTAATAAAGTATATCTTATCTTATGAAAACATAAGGAGCACTTTTCACAAAGAAAAGAGCACACAATTAAATCCTAGGCTCAATAAATAATTAGCTATGTGACAATATTGCATGAAAGCATAAGGAGCACTTCTCACAAAAAAAAGAGCACACATTAAAGGGTTTACCCATAATGGTGTCAGCCATAGGGGGTGTGTGGCTGGGGACTCCGAAGCTGCTGGGTCCAGAGTGGGGGCCAGAGTGGAAGCCAGCAGGATGAGCCCCATTCACCTCACTGCCATGCATTGGGTAGTTTTGGGGAGAGAGGGGTAGTGGCTGCCGTTTCTGGGAAGCAAAGACAGCCAATGATTTAAATGCACAACTAAAAAGAAGCCCTCAATGATGCATTAGTCAAAAAGTGTCTACGACCTCATCATGCCTTCATAGAAAAACAAAACCAAAGTGTGAAGGCACAACTCACCAGTCTGTCTTGGGGGTTGATGGCAGTGAAGGGAGCAGGCTGGCCCAGATGGGGGGAGTTGCCCAGCATGGCAGAATAACCAGGCTGAACCATCGACCTGGCAGAGCCCCATGGATCAGAGGGCGGGTGGAGGCCTTCTGTCAGGGGGCATCCAGCGGAGGAGGGAGGAGCAGGAAGGGCAAGGGATAACCAGCCACGGGAGATGAGAAGACAATGAAGGCCACATATGAGACATGTCACATTACTGTGATGACTTCATTCAACTGTGATGCACTATTCAGCACACAGGCACCAGAGGGTGTTAACTGGCATACGGCTACAGCACATAGGCCCTGGTCACACCTGGCATTAACATCGGTCCTGAGTGATCTGATCACAAGTGGACCAGTACTGAAAGGCACCCAGGACACATTGAAATCAGATTACTCAGACCACATTTGGAGGTGGTCTGGGCTGCAAATGGCCACATTCTTTTAGCAGTGTGTGCGTGTATGTGTCCTGGGCCACATTGAAGGACTGCCCACTCAAATGTAAGCGGAACTACTCTACGTACTCACTGCCTTTGTCCACAACGTCTGAGCTAGAAATAGGTCTGGGAGTTGTAGTTTCATTGTTTAAAACAATTGCCGATTAAAATATATCTGTTCGTGGATGGGTTAATCCATTACAGTTTTATCCACGTTCCGTTTCTTCATGTCATTCTGATAAAATCGCTGCAGTTTCCCCCACATAATTACGTTTTCTTGATTCGATTTGTATTGGTAGCTAGCTAGGTAGTTGACCATGTTGAGAGCAAGCAAGCTAACATTAGCCACTCAGCTAAAACTACAATATATATTTCACATCAGTGTCACTTTTTGGATGTTTTTAGCACCGAGGGAAAGGGTTTGTTGTAACGTTACTCAACACCGCTGAGAGACTTACTTTGCGGCTGGGGCTGGCCGCCGAGTATCTCCGGGGCCGAGCCGTGGCCACAGAGTTAACGGCCGAGGATATGCCTACTTAAATGGGATGGCTGCCGGGTGTTGCTGCCAGACTCTCCCCACCTTCACCTTTTGTCCGCAGGACAGTCACCATTTGTCGGTCAACTTAACTGTAAAGAGGACCGCAAAACGCTAAAGGGGGAGAATTTCAGCACAACACCACTGCCAGCCAGACTCGGACGCATGGGGCGATATGGTCCATTTCCCCGATGGAACATAAAACTTTCTGTTACTGCCATTAGCATCTTTATCACCCAGCGCTTGAGTTTGTGCTGGCTGGGCTCGGATTGCTGTAAATTAATAATAATGGCTGGCTGCTGGCTAAATGTGGATGTGTCGTGTCCCCGGGGCTGTTGTCCGGGTGTGTCCTCCCGACTGAAGTCTTAACACATTTGGAAACGCATTCTAACGCAGTGTGAACAGACTAGAGCTGTCCACTTGTGATCGGATCAACAATGACGCATTTGAATGCCAATCGGTTCACCAAAGACTCATGTAAATGGCAGGTCTGAACAGCCTCTTAGGTTCATCCGGACTTCCATAAGGACATTATGGGGAGCGGATTTAACAACCATACTAGCTATAAAAGGAATATTTCAGGTCATTATTATCTTTATAGTTGTCTGATACATTTACCCGCATTAACAACAAGTGTCTCGGTCAGATTGAACTTTTCAACCCAATTCAATGAACAAGGAGAGGCTCTTGTTGCAACTGACCTTGCATGTAATAATGTTGGTAGACATTTCCTGCCTTGGAGGCCGGGTACCCAGCATTGTCCCTGTTAAAATCCTCTCCTGAGGCTGATGCATAAACCTAAAAAGGATACACAGAAGAAAAATGAGTGAAACTGTTCAGCTCAGTGCTTATAGACTTTGTCACAAATCACTATATTACTGTAAACAAAAAATATGGTTATCTAACTTGTTGCATGAACGACGTGCAGAAGATACTGCATATAGCATATTTGTTCTGAGATACTCATAAGAAAGCTATAAGAGCTTCATTGTGCTTTGTGCTCAGGAGGGTGACTACAAATTATTTTCCCCATAAACTAGTATTTAGGCCTGAGTTAAGTTTTCAAAAAAAAAAAAAAAAAGAAAGATATATGCATTAAATACCTGATTAAACACAGCTCTTAAAAGTATGTGTTCCTTACTAAGCTATCTATTTTTACGATCTGGATTTGCTACTTAATTCAATAAACAGGCTGTTGCAACATTTCTGTAGACTGTAGCGCTGAGCATTATGTATCGAATATGCAGTGTCAGTAATTTTATTGGGCTATGTCTGTAGGGCTTTAACATTTTATCCTGTTAAAAAGAACCTCACTGAATGGTTTACAGATACATAATTCACACTCTTTAACACAGTGAGATGTGACCACACAATGGGAAATGCAGTGGGAATTGGTGCATGGTATAATGGGTATTAAGGAACCAATGTTCTGAACCACTTTAGCATTCTCAATCAAGACTATTCTAGATGTAAGCAAGTTTCAAACTGTGTCTGCAAAACTCAAATCCAAATGGACTGAAGTTTTCTTCTGTAATTTGATTAAACAGAGAGAAAAAGGAGAGGAAAAAGAGGGGAGAGGAGAAGAGGGAACGGAGAGATGCACTCCTAATTACTGAACCATCTGCCGAATCCTGGATGGCAGCCAACTCCACTGGCAGCTGGGATAGAGGGATGGGGGAGGGAAAGAGAGAAAGGGGAGGGAGGCGGCGGGAAGGAGAGGGAGGCGGATGGAGGGGGGTGTGGGGAATAGAGGAGGGGGGAGGGGGAAGCAAGAAACAGAGAAGAGGAGGAAATAGGGTGCCCAGAGAGCGAGAGTGGGAGGGAAAAAATGAGGTGGAGTAAGAACCATCAAACCCCAGTATGAATTCCCTTCAGTAATCTAACGGGTATACTTGGCAGAGGGGAAGAAATGTGGCCATAAAGTAAAGGGCCTTCAAACACAACACACTATAAATACATGCTGCAAATGAGTGACTGGTTGAATGAGTGGCTTCCCCCACCCCCTTTTCCTTTTTTTTTCTTCGGTGGTGCAGATACACAGCTGTAAGAGCTGGATGTCCTGTATTGCAGCTATTCTCCTGCTTTGCAAGCCAAGGAGAGGCTTCAGATGCCGAATGGAATGTGAAAAGGGGCGTAAAACATGACAACATGAGCTCCCATTGACTGACTGCAAGGGCTGAGATATAGTTCAGGGTTGCAATGTTTGTGGATGCTAGTACTCACAGAGGAGGGTAGGCCAGGGGGCACCTTCCTGATCTTTTTAGGCTGTGGTCCTGAGGAGAGGAAGACAGAGGGAAATCACATAAGCATGCACACACAAAGATCTTAACTTATTGCAGAAGTGACTATAGAACCACCAATGTAGGGATTCACTTATGCAGCAGCCCTTCCTTCTGAAGTCCTGCTAAACCAATCTATCCATCTGTCTTGTGACCACTCATTAATGCATAACCAAAGGTTATTCTAGTATGAAGTTATTTAATGATTTTCCTCATCGAGAACTCAGTGATTTCACTTTCTTTAACTAAGCAGAAGTGAGATTTCTGAAACACTTTTTAAAACCTCAGCAGGAGAAGTGATGATATACACAGAAATACATACAAATCAGTACAAAAAGAACTTTTTCTGGAATGAAATCTCATCACTGTACTTCAAACTATCCTTCACAATCTTACCAATAGGCTCCTGTGAGGGTCTCCGGCGAGGGTTGCTTCCCTCATAGGAGGAATAAAACTGGGAGTTGGACTTCAGGCCAGACGGGGAGAGGGCATCGGGACTGGGCATGGGCATCTCACTGGGCATAAAGCCCGGCTAGAGATGGTGGAAAAAAAGGACAAGCTCATGTGGCGTATAAGGAAATCATTATGATACTAAATTCTGATGATATGGGAAAAGAAAACTGACTTAGGGACAGAATTACACTAAAAGAGCATTAAGGGTTGATACTTCTGACTGATTTACCTGTGTTGCAAATGACGAGTAAGGTCCTCGCTCAGCCTTTCCTGTTAAGAGATAGGAATATAAAAATCAGGTCATGATCGTGAAAATTGGGCTTTTATGTCAATATTAAATCACAATCTGGCTATTCCCCTGTCTCCATTTGGGTGCCTCCCATCTGCTGTGTGAGTGTATATGATGATGTGTGGTATTTATGGCTGTGGACAGCAAAACAACAACAAATTGGCCCATTATAAATGGTCCAGGGGCAATTGTGCCAAACCTCTGTCCCCTCCCGACAGTTAAACAGAAGAGAGCTATAGGCTACCGTAGTCCCAAGGGAGAGTCTTGTTTGTGCATGGGTGCCCTTTACACCCCGCACCCCCTCCTGCCCTGAACACACAAACTGCAACAACAACAACAACACAAGAAAAACCCCTCCTCCACATCCTCCCTGATTACCCTGCTCCCTTCATCTATTGCCACCTAAGCATAAATATGGCTTGCCCTAAAGTGGTACATTAGTATATAACCTATGAAACAACTAATTGTGTTGGTTTAGTCACACAGTCCATCCATTGATATAAACGTGTGCATTTTAATCAGCATGTTCTTCTGTTATGAAGTCCTAATATAAGTAAAGCTGGCCCCAAATGTCCCTGATTCTCTTTGTTTAAGAAAAACAAAACAAAAAAAGATGATGTGAATGTTGTGCTTTCTATGCTTCAACATTTAAGTTTAATTTACCAACTTACTTACCAACAATCCCTGATCCATACATGGGGGCAGAGGCAATGCCCTCTTGCTCACCGTAAAGGCCTTGTTCCCCATAACCCTGAGGGAAAGACAGCAGAGACACTCGGGATATAAAAATAGATAAATAAATAAAAACAATGAAAGCCCATTATTAACACCCCTTTCACACCAAAGCTGCTATGTAAGAAAATAAACTGTTCATGTGAATGAGTCAACAAAGATTATCCAACTGGGCTCTCAGACCATGTGCCAGACCTAGTTTTCAGGCAGGTCTGACACTGCTCTGTTTTGGGATGAATGGGTAATTATGAGATTCTTCAGCAGCTACAGGGATACTATAGAAATCCATAAATCACACATACCTCATTTATATGTCATAATGTCTAATCAACCCAAGTTACCCCTGATACCCTGTTCTAGCTATCTGGGAAGCAATGGTCTGGCCTTGTTAGTACCAATCTTAAAACTCAGAATATCTGGTAATTTGAGTGGTTTAGAGATAAGATATTAACCCTTCTAAATTGCTGCTCCAGTAACGGCAAACCAGTTTGATATTAGTATGAATCTGGACGGTAACATTAAGGTTTTTTGAACTAACAAGTAGACTCACAACAGTGAGATGCAAACCGACGATCTATGAGATGTATAGAGATTAAAGGGGCAGCCTAATGCTTGTGACAGAGCTCCCTCTCGAAAGACAATCTTCATAATATTGTGTAAAGTCTGATGCACCATCATTTTATCGTTCATTGTGAATATGTTTATGCTGTTGTTCATAGATCATGTGTCAAATGTCTGTGTGTAATCCATCTCAATTTCTAGTAAACTCCTCAAATCTGAGCCTGGTCTTAGCAGTCAGTTGTATTAAACTAAAAGGTGTGGAACCAGGTGATAACTTACTATTTACCTATGACCAGAATAGTGCTGTATCAGTGGTCAAATGCAGGTTGAAAACTTTATTATCCCATATTATACATTGCGTTTGTGTGTGAAAGCGGTATAAATGACATGATCACCCAAACTTGTGTTTTGCATGACATCTACAAGGCCATATTCTATGTAGTAAGTGAGGATAAACCGTACCCTTCCCTGGTTGAAAGATGGACTGTTCTGTTCTCCTGGGCCCCAGGGACTGGACCCACTCCTCTCATCTATACCTGTAAGACAAAGAACTGGGTTAGGCCTAGTAACCACAAAAAAGGCAGACACATTCTTAACAGGGATTTGCTCTTCGGCTTTGCAAAACTAAGTCTAACTTCAGAGAATGATAAAGTTAACCTGCTTTGATACTGTTTTTTTCAGGCTGCTCAAAGTAACCTCAATTGAAGAGCTTCAGTTCACAGCTCACACAGAGATAGCATAGTGACAGCGCTGTCACATAGTGTGGATATGAGCTGTAGGAAGTTTGAATAATTAACACCCAGTATGAGGCTCCCAGAATCATCCTCAACATTCTTCATTCTCCCACTCCACTCCTTTACATTTTCCATGGCAACAGTCATTCGTCCTCCATCTATTCTCTCACATTTGGACTACACCTTCACCTTAACACAGACGAGTGCTCAAGGTCTCAATCTAACATAGTTGACACACCTTATCCCAGGCCAGAGTACTCCAGCTTTCAGAGAGGTGAGCGTGTTTGAAAGGAGTGATTTAAAAGATTGGTGAAGCAGAAATTCCTGCCCGTCCCCTTTCTCTCAATCTCCTCTCGTAGCGCAACACAGCATCTCTGGGGAAAAGCTGAAGCTTAATTGCGTACTGATTTGCATAATTGTGCATATTAATGAAGCTCAGCGCTATGAATATTCATATTTTTTGTTTTGTTGTCTAATTAAAAAGCGGAGAGGGGAGAGGGGAGTGGGGTAGAGGCGGGCTAGAATCATGACAGGATCAGCAGTAGAACAGACTGATGGGTCCACAGCGCTGAGAGCTGCTAGATTGCCGTGACAACTGTGATCTATACACACGACACCAGCAGAATAAGAGATGAAGGAGACAATGTCTTGTCCCCTCTCTATGGCTGCCTGTCACTCTCCACGTCAATCAAAGACGATAAAGAAAACGCATGAACCATTCGTTTCCACTGTAAGTCATCAGAACCCAAGCTCAAGACAAGAAAAGGCTCCAATTCAATGTTTTGTGTTCGAGACTGCGTTACACTTTTCCTGACAGTTTTGTTATCAACACTGAATTTAAGTTGCAGTGTCAAACAACGTATTGCCAAATAAATAATATGCAGAACAAGCTTTTATTTTTGGGGCCACATTTCATCTTTCACACACCTACATTATTACCATGTATTCGGAACCATGTAGCATATCAGAACAGTCTGAAAAAAAAAAAGATGCAAAGCTAATTAGCGAGACACAAACATGTGGTATTTTTGGCCTCTTTAGAAGAACTGAGGATTGTAAGGCAGTAGAAAAAGAAACATGAAAAGTCACCTTTCATTCGACAAATAGCAGGGTGCATATAGCACTTTGCGGAAAACTAACACACACCTTCTTGTATAAGAATACTTTTTTCAAGGCACGCAAGTGTAGGGTTAACAGGTGTTATGTATAAATTCAGGAACAAATTTAATGGAATGAATTATTTGTGTGGAGGATATTATGTGAGGATTAATGTAAATATTTACAACTAAAGGAATGAAATTATGGGATAACTATTTAAGAAACTAGTGGCAATAAGATAAGAGGCAGTAAAGAGCAATTTAAATTAATGTAAAACCCACATATTCTTTCTAATTAACTGAGCTGATGTTAAGCAAATAAACAAAACTTAAGTGGAAATTTCAGCTTGTTTTCAGAATTTCTTCCATGAATCCTGACAACTCTATATAATGAAGCCAAACAATAAAAACCGAAAGCGAAGTTATACAGGGGGTTCTATTATTGTGGTCAATAGTATTGTGTACTTGTATTAATATACCGGAATAATAATGGCTACACACAAATCTAATGTGGTTTCAACCAAAGGAGTCAAACATAAAAAATAACCTGCAAACTAATGCATAAGAACATAATAGGTCTGGATCACCTTGACAGTGTTATAATGCAGGTCTATACATTAAATGCCACCACAGTGATGTCCCCTTGTCGGAGAGACTGCCTCAATGTGTGTGAACACACATTGGGAAAATGAACAATAGGCTCAAGTTTTAATGCGACTTTACGCCAACTTAGCAGTGTTGTTGCTTTGGTGACTTTTAAGACCCCTTTGATACTTTTATTTCACAAAAGATCCTAGAAATGAACCTCGGTAGAGTGGTGGCACTTTCAGATGGCCGTGTATCAGCTAGGTTTAAACAGGTAACTGCCTGCAAAGTATTCATGCGAGTGAGGGCATATGTGAAAATGGCATAGTTTACTTGTTATGGTCATTTTGCGTATCTTATCGATGTGGTTCAGAAAAACTAGGCTTGCCTGGTTTTCTTCTCCAAATTCCAACGTGTAAAGCCATCTTTAAGTTGTTTTCTTCAGTTTTATTTGTTGTGACATTTCAGGTGGTTGGATAAATATGCCTCCATCCTCTTGAAAAGTAAATACTTTTAACATAATCGACACCCCTCCCTATAAGGACAGCATTATTACATTTTGATCATGTTTTTTTAAAACTATTACTACACTACTTAGGCGGACTACCCGGACTGGGGAGAGAGAAAAATGAAGAAAAGGGTGAGTAACATCAGACAAATTCTCTGGTGAACCCCAATGCACTTTTCCTCCCAGCATGCAACGCCCCTTTAAGCATGGCTAGTCTATAATTACACAGGAAGAGATACTGGAAACAGACAGACAGCCTGAGTCATAGGCTTCATGAGCAGCAAAATTCCAGCACATCCATTGACCAAACTTGCAGACATGTCTTGGTTTTTACATGAACACTGCCCCAGGCACCTATAACTGAGTGTGCCGTTTGGTCTACACACCTTCTTCCTTCCCTTGGCAAAATGAGTCACACAGACACAAAGCATGATGTCAGGTCAAATCTCAAGAGTGAACACTGATAACAATGTACAATAACACAGGCCTGGTTGTTTTAACCTGTGAGTCACTAGAGACAGTATGCGCTAACGGACTTAGAAATACATTTGTTAGTGGGTTACACACTTACACTTTAATATCCTACTTCTGACACTGTATACAAGTATACATTTCAACAGCAATATGCACAATAGTAATTACAATTTTAAACAGCAAATCTACTTCTTTAGTCTTTGTGATTCACTAACACATCTGTTTAAAAAACAAGACAACTCATGCAAATTTTAAACTCTTCCCCTTCTGCATTTCAGCCCATACCAAAGTTTAAAAATACATTTTAGGATTCTCAGTTTCCAGAGACCAAAAAATGAAAGTGCAATTAAATTACTTTAACTGACTGGTGAAAGGGATTGAATAGGCACATGAGACCAAAGCAGAGATATTACCATCACTGAAGGCTCTAAAAGGGAGGTTCCCCATAGCCACACATGTTAAACCTCGACATATCCCAAACCTTAACCAAACTGGGGAGAAAAAAAAAATCTGACTCTATAAGAAAAACATGTGGCAGCTGCTCCAGCAGGACTACAGTTTGACCAAGTCAGCTTCTTTGAAAGTAATCATATGATAGCACAGCTTTAGGTTACCCGAAAAGCATCGAAATGACCAAATTTACTACATATAGACGGACATAGATCGTACACTGAGGTTCATTTTTCTTTGAAATGATTCTTTTAGCCACGTATGCTACATGAATGCAGTACAGCTCTGACCTATCCCACAGCCAAAGTATCTGAGACAAAAAGTATGGCCTTGAGCAAGATGGAATAATTTAACATTTTGGGAAAATATTCTGAGAGTGAGATGAGAGGATGTGTACACACACACACACAGGAATGTGAAAACAAGAAATAGTCTGCTGTTACATTACCCCTGCTTCCAGTCTTGATGCTAAGCTAAGCTAATTGCTTCCTGGCCCCAGCTTAGCAGCTAACACTCATGAGAGTGTCACACGCTAACCTCTGTTAGGTTAAAAGGTGTTAGACATTCCTAGTTTGCTCCTTCACAAAGAACAGCCACTGTGGTTAACTTGAAAATCTGTCAGTTACAATAGATTCACTTTCACAGCAGTGGAAAATTAAGTATCAAACGTCCAAAGAAACATTTTAGACTGTACCACTCCAGCATCATATTCTACTTTTCTACCGTTTATCCATATGCTTATTAGGTTGCAAGCAATCATTGTTTTGCCAAAGTATGGCTATATACCCTAGAATGGACTGAAAGGACAGGTGGCCAGCCAAAAAGTGGTGCAGGAGTGCTGTACACATGTTTAATATGAACCTTGTGAAACTTTTTTCCTGCTGTGAAAACTGGTCTCATTGGGAATCCACTGTAAATAACATATTCAAGCAGACCACAGTAGCTTTTGTTCGTGAAGAAGCCAACTGTGATTGTTATACAGCCAGCAAGGGTGAGTGTTTGATACTAAAAGCACATATTAGGGTGGAGTATAATATTAAGGCAATGCAATAAGCAGCCGTTGGATTGATAACATCGTGTTTTTTTGTAAGCACACACCTTGCTGTGACAAAAGAACGTGTAAGTGGCCCTCAAGTGAATAGAAGAAATAGAGCCCCCTATACCCCACCCAGCCACTGCTTGTGTTGTCTTTCATCTTAGCTTCAATATCCTGTTTCTTTCTTTTGCTAGCCGAAAGAACTACTGCACTTCTACAGATACGAGGGTGACAGAGAAAGGTTCATGTAGGGCAAGTGGATCTGCTACAGTGGAAATAAGAGATGGACAGGTAGGCATTTTTAAAGCTTACCACTTTTTGTGTATGACAGCAATTCAAAAGGGCCCATAAACACACAAAAAAGAAACAGTCTGATCTGAAGTATCTCTGATACTGTTGGTGTATAGTAACATGCATGCATGTCTTAAAACTGACCTAAGGGCTGGTAAAGTAGATGATGAGGATGGATAATGGCTCTAGGTGAAAAGAATTTATATGAAGAGAACATGTAGGGTGCGAGATTCCAGGACAAGGAAACGCTTATCTTATCTTAAACGCTTATATATGTCTCTTTCACACTTGGTTCTCGCTAAGTTACTGGGATAACCTTTCAGGCACCAATATTGATGTTCACTATTTACACATGCACTACATTCAGGAACATTTCCATTTTGCGCATTTTCACACATGCCATGGCAATGAAGAGCAGATGGAGCTGTTTTTGTCCGGTGCCAATGTTCTTGTAATGTATTTAATATTCCACAAGTTTGCGAGACAAGTAAATGCTAAATGTTAAACAAGTCACAGATTTAAATACGTCCTGAGCGTAGTCTTGTGATTGGTTCACTCGCTCCCCATGAAAGCGTCTTTGGACAGAGGGACGTAACCCTTTACATGCTTGTCCCTGCAATGTTACTGTTTTCACTAACACAGCCACACCAGCAATTTCCCTGAAATGTTACTAGTTCTTGAGGTGGGAAATTGGCAGTACAGATTTCCCTGAATATTGATTTCTGCTCCCATTCACACATGACCCCATGCAGGTAATGTTCTTGAACATTTTAGGGATAGATTTCATTTGTGAAAGGGGCTTTAGTCACAGAGTAAGCAAAGGAGATTAATTGGGCTGTTCCCATCAACCCCCACCCTCAGCTTTTGTCCTTAGAGTGATTGAATGGCAACAGCTGAGAAGGTGAGGGAAGGGACACCTGCAAGGCGAGGATGAGGAAGTGTTGAGGAGATGATCTACATAACATTAAATAACCTGGCAATCTTTCCTGAGGTTCCTTCCAATAATTGTGATCTGATACACAAGTGGAGAACAGGAACAATTTCCTTTTCTATTACCATTCAAAACAGCATGAACAAATGTGGAGTAGAATAGTGAGACGACAAGAACAGCCTATTACTGCCATGCTTTACTGTCAGGAGATGTAGGGAGCATTACAAACCAATAAGGACATTTCAACACTAGCTTTATGTGAGAGGAAGGAAGAGAAAGTTGCATTTCTTTTCTTTAACATAACATTTTACTGACATTTCTTTCTTTTTTTAATCAAGAGAATCAAATGCATAGGAATAGTGCTTTTCATTTATTTGGGAGTCAAAGGAATAGAAAGTCAAAAAGACAAAGTAAATGGAATTTATTATTTATTTTTTTTTAAATGTTAGAAAAAGAAAATAATCTTTTTTGGTCTTACCTGAACCTCCAAACTGACTGCTGGCGAGAGTAGTCGGCCGGTTCTTGCCGTTTGAAACTGGAGGCTCAAACATCTGAAATGAGAGAAATTAAACTGTAAACTGTAGTCCGTCTAGACTTTGCGGATTTAGATCATCTTCACTTGTGCAAAGGTTGATTAGGTGGTAATTCAAACTATTCTATCCTATTAAGCCTACAGATTCCAGGTTTGACTGAGTGACTGCTAACATTAAAGTGACACAACAATAAAACGTCTCGTAAAAAGATGGCTAACGTGCACGGTGCAACCCTTCAAACCCTGACCGACTGGCCCATTCATGGATGCCCCGATATTCATCTATCTCACCGAACTGCTGCGGCTTGCACACACGTGGTGTCCACGCATTGCAGTGGCGCTGACTGCAAGCCCTACCTTTCTACATTGAGATTGCCTTTGATAATGGACATCAATAATAGAATGTTTTTATTTCATCATTAGTCTATATCCACGACGTTCCACTTCCGGGATTGCTCCGGTGCCGCTGGAAATACCGCCTGATGTCCCTCTTTTCGGCCGGATGTCCATTACCTTCTGCTTTCTTTGTGTTGTAACTTTAAACTCCGGTGGATTTCTGAGGACTATGGTTAACTGCTCCTCAGATCTCTGCAGGGTAAATCCAGACAGCTAGCTAGACTATCTGTCCAATCTGTGTTTTCTGTTGCACGACTAAAACAACTTTTGAATGTACACATGTTCCACTAAACAAGTTCCTTCCCGAGGCTATTTTGCAGCGGCACCGTGGCTCGGCCCGGCGCTTAGCACCGCCCAAGACGATTGTGATTGGTTTAAAGAAATGCCAATAAACCAGAGCACGTTTTTCTTCCACCCCGGAATGCTGTGTGGACTAGCCAGACCCTCCTCTGCAGCGCTGTGGAGGAAGGTCTGGCAATGCGAGACTATTTCATTATAAATGTCATTCATTTTATTTCAGGCAGAAAATGGTTAAGAATCGTGCGCATTTTCCACAACACGGCACAGCAAACAATTCACAATAAAAGCCTTGTGTTAACAAATGAAGGGATTCTGTCCACAGAAATGCCAGAGGGCTTTTAATTTGAAACAGAAACAGTACGTGTTAAATTATGTCTGTGACATTCTACAGATATAGACATTGAAACTGAAGTGAAAGGAGAGGGAGTGGAATATGTTGCCTTCCAATAAATAAACAGTTGTCATTTGATGATACTTTCTCAAATCTTTATTTTCATACGTCATGTACAATGTTGTTGAGAATAGTTAAATAAATAATGCTACCAATAAATAGAAGGATTCAAAAAGGGGATGCGATTGGTATTGG
This sequence comes from Sander lucioperca, assembly GCF_008315115.2. Classification (NCBI taxonomy): domain Eukaryota; kingdom Metazoa; phylum Chordata; class Actinopteri; order Perciformes; family Percidae; genus Sander; species Sander lucioperca. Next base: position 37,419,336 of record NC_050181.1, read on the forward strand.
CAGATACTGCTTCCGGCGATCGGAGCACCCTTACTGTAAAGGATGCACATTAAATTCAAGCAATCTTCAGAGAGATCTTACCGCGCTAAAATCCAGCAAGTCGTTGAGCTCCTTGTCTGTTTCCACTGCAGCCATTCTCTGCTGCTGTTCACTTGGGCCTTTCAGTCTCAGCGAGCGACTACAAGCAGAGGTAAGGAGAATATGAGTATATTTAGTAAGATGGTTAACTATTCTGACCAGCAAAGGTATGCAGGTGTAGAGCTAGATATTTCCAAAGTCAAGTATCAGTGTTTTTCCATACCTCAATAATGTGACAATATTATGGCTATTGGTGCTTTCTACAAAATATAATCAAAACAAAAGGGAGGGTGACATAAGTTCGGAGAAAAATGTGGATTTATAAACCAAGCAGTTTGGTGCATTCACTGTTTTTTGACTCAGCTTGAACAATCCACTAAATTGTTTAGGAAATTGCATTACTTACTGCTATCTTAGAGCCTTTAAAAGTATTTTTTTCCCATTTGTTTTACAAACTGTGTCTTACTTGCATTGTTTTGTTCATCATGTGTTTATGGTACAGGTGCAGGTAAGCGACTATATAATGTCATGGACAGCTGGACATTAGAGGTGTCTTACTTTTTTCTAACAAACAGGTGGTTCAGAAAATATAGTTAAACTGGAGACTTGTTTAAACACGTCTGAGTGCCCGTGGTGTTGTTGTGTCTAGTAGTGTTGTTGTGCCGCCATATCTCAACAATAAAGCTGGTACAGAAATGTTGTCAGAACCAATGGAATTGGAATGGTGGCAATAGTTATGAAATAAGAAGAAAAAAATCTTGCTTTAGGAAATATTACAAAAAACACAACTCCAGACAATGTCTAGACCTACATCACAATGCCAATCTAATATTGAGTTCTCCCACCATTACACAGAAGATAATGATTCAGGCTAATGACTCAAAAGCATTCCATTTGCTCAATACAACAGTGAGAAAAGTCAATGAAATGACATGGTGGTAAGCCTGACATACATAACCTACAAAAACCTTTACACAGGTAATGTTTCTACCATTGATACAGTTAAACCTAAATAACTAATGCCATAACCATTCTAGTAGCACGTTCTTGCAAGACCATCAAATGATTGAACAAGTACTGGGGGGAAAAACAGTCAGTTCTAAGAGTTTCCCTGGTAGCCCACATCTAACATGTGTGACCATGGTTCAGCCACAGGCCACACTGCACTTGTTTGTCGGGCCCTAGACTCAGACAGCTTCTCCTACCTCAAAAACTAACCTGCTCTAACAGCTCTTTGGAAAAACGTACAGAGTAATAAGACGACATGCTGAACTCTCAAATAAAAAATGTGCTGTATATGACCAGCCTGTATCAAATGAGGCCATGTGTGTAAAACATCTAAATAAGTATAATTTCTACATGAGGTGGGCAAACCAGCAGAGACGCTTTGCAACACAAAAGCACTGCAGTAAATACCCGCTGGGTGACATCATAATGTTATGATTTTGTTTGTACTAAGGGGTGTTCAAATTCATAGTTGAATTTTGAGACTGCAGTTTGTAATGCTGTCAAGCAAATATACAATTAAGTGTCTTTCGGTTAGTGTTTTTGGGGGTTGACTTGTGGCCAGTGTTTGGAATATGTTGTCATTATTTTTAAGACTTATGCTAAGCCACTTTAAATATATTTTAAGTGTTTGAGAATTATGCTGACCCTGTGTATCCCTGTAAATTGCCACAAAAACTGGCCTAAACTGGCTACGGATGTTTGTCCACACCTGCTAATGTCAATACAAAAAAAAAATGGAAAACTGTGTTGCCACAAGAGAACATTGAGATCTTTCACCAACACTGACATAAAGTCACTTAAAGTGATATTTAATTTACAACTACCATAATTGCGAAAATGTATGTAAGATTAAAATAACAATTTTGACAGTCAATAAACAAAAGACGACCAATGTGAGCTGCTAGAAATGTACATTTTGTCCAATGTTTGGTTTTGTTGCAAGCAGTTAGTTCAGTGTAGAAAAAAAGTTAACAAAACGCCAAAATAACAAATACAACGAGCAACAACATTAACAACTAGGTGGGGGTTTTAGGATTAAAAAGTATATTTGTAAGATGTCCCTGCGATGATTTCACTTGAATAACTCATATTTGTATCATTTTCAGGGCATGACTGAAAATTCACTTTTAGTCTAAATTTATACGCTAGAAACCGAAACATCCCATTAGTTTCAGTCATTTGAGCTGGTAATGGGAACTACATATAACATATGTATTATAACCCATCACATTAAAATGTATCCAACTTTTTACCAGTGGTGATCACATTGCAGGATTGCTACTTTTACCAGTGATATTGGGAGTCATCTTACTACTTTGTTTATAAAGTCAAACAGTGACAACACCAAACATCAACAATTTGACATTATTTTATTCAACATCTACATCCGATTCTGAATGCATGACAGGGTGCAAGCACTAGATCAAGCCTGACTGGGAAAAAGCAATGTAAATGTTAAAAAAGGAGTTATAATCAACGTATTGTCACGGTAACAACTAATGAGAAATGTGTGCTATGACATATGAACAAGCCAAAATACTTTGGCACTTGGCCTACATAGTCATTTCTGTCTCTCACTGAGCTGAGGTCAAAATGGGGGATAAGTGTTTAGCCCCTCCTAACAAATGGAAGTTGCATACGCTTGTCTTGAGCACCCCCACCTCCGGCCTTTCCATTTGGAGAAAAGTTTTAAGGCACAAATATCCACACAACATCGCATACCTGGCGTCAAATTAGAGATAGGCAGTTATCAACTGCATGAGTTTTCGTGGCTCATCGGTAGTTTAAAATCCTGCGGCACGTTTAAAAAGGGCCTTAAAACCTGTTGCCTGCCCCTCACGTCGAGCAGGAGAATGGGGCACTAATGAACACAAAGACTCGAGCCACCAAAGTTTCAGCTGTACGGTCAAAACGCAATAAAATCAGAATAAAAGTCAAAATTTCTTGAAACAATTGTTCCAAATGTGTTTTTAATAAAGCAGGATGGAGTAAATAATGCTTTAGCTGCGTTCTTGTTGCTTGTTATAACGTTAGTGGTGGTAGGGGGTGGAGGGAGGTAACGCTAAAAAAATAATCATTTTAACTACGATTTTATTACCATTGCATAATTTGGTGTTTTATAACGTAACATATGACGGCACAGTGACCTAATCTCAGGTTACATTAGTGAACATCTTGATACCAGGTGGAGAAATTTGCAATTTTAGCCACAACCAGGAATGTTTTACCGTTAGCTAAAACAAATCAACAACGCATGTCTATCGTTTAACGTTCATGCGTTGTTTCTAGAAAACCGACATACTGGTACTACAGACAGCTAAATCCTGGGGGAGCTAACTCGGTTCAGTAATATGCTAATGTGCTGTAACGTTATAGCCCACTGAAGCGAACAAAGAAATATTTTCCACCACACATAAGCTAATACTCGTAATAGTAATAACGCTGCAAGCTCGCTGAGGCCGAAGGGACGAAAATCCAAGACCCGCTTTTCCCGGCTGTGGCACTCGGTTACAACTTGAACGTTGCGCTTAAAACTTGATTATTACTCCAGTAACAACGCGACAGACGACTTCTGTTTGACATGCATATGCTTGTTATGAATGTATATTCAGCCATATATTTACCTGGAATCAATTATATGGCATCCAACAGGGAGAAATCGACGGCCGCAGTAGAGAGAAAAACAAAGTTAGGGATAGGATCCTTCCCCCCGTGGTCCGAACTGAGGGCTTGATGAAAATGAGAAAAGACTATATGAACCACTCCTCCGTCGCCTCGTTTGGTTGTTGTCTTCGTCACGAAACTGAAAAGACGTTTCTAACACGAACCATAACTCTTTTACTGCTCCGTTTCCTTATTGTTAGAGAAAATGTAACCATTTCATTTTCCAAGTAGACATTTTAACAGCCTCCACATTGTCGGTTCCAATGAAGTTAAGTATCACTCCGCAACACAGCCTACTGGGGGACACCGAGGCTGAAACATCAGCGATGTCCAATCTCGGCTAAAGCGAAGTAACCAAACAAATCAGGTTTTAAAAAAAAATTAAATTTACGCGGCGATTATCTTAGATGCCGCAAAATGTCCCTCTTTTGTGGCTGCAAACACGACACAAAATGAGTAGCAATTCGCGGGGACCTATGTCGACTGGCGGATGAGGACAGCGGAAAGCCCAACAGCCTCAACCAGTAGAAGATGGAACGATAATATCAGAGGGAGGACCAATTGGATACGACGGAAATGTGATTGGCAAGTTGGACGGCCAAACATATTTTATCATCATCCTTTAGGGCAGTCTCATTTTGCCTACGGGTTGCTTGCGTTTTAATTTTGTTCTCAAACAGTGGCTGCGCTACAAAATATTTTCGTGTTTGTGTATGTATGTGTGTGTCAAAGAGAGATGGGAGTCCACCATGCTCAGTAATGCTAAACATGGATATCATAAGACCATAAGAAAGTTTCTCTTAGGGTGAATAGTAATTAGCCTGGTTTGTCTAAATTCATGGCCATAAACATCAGATTATGGTGTGACCTTGCTATGAATAAATCCCACAATGGGCTAAATATTTGATATGTACAATCTTGCAATATTAACTATCATGGATTCGCAATACCTTTTTAATGTCAAATAGTTTTATTTTAGTCCTGTGTTGGAGGAGAAAAACATATGTAGGCTACTAGTTGTATGTTATGAATACATTCCTGAAAAGTATTTATAGCCATCATCATTTATAGCAATCTATATGTATTTTATGAATACACTTTTAATGTATCAATACATATTCACACTTTGTCAAATAGTTTTAGCTTAGGTTTAGGGAGGAACAAAAACACAGGCAGTTAGAAAAGATGTGCAACATGTGTGAATGAATGATTGTGTGTTTTTATCTAGAAGAGAGAAAGAAAGTTGCAGAAAAAAGTAATAGTACTGCTCCTTTGGCAAGCAGTAATCAAAAGGGTTTGCATGAGCCAGCATCAAACAAAAATGGCCTGGTTGCTGTTTTCTCATGAGTTGTACCATGGTGGTTATGTAAACAAGGCTGCAGTTAATGTCAGCGTTTGTTTTCAGACTTTCTCAAGAAAACCTCAACTGGTTTAAGGGGAAACAACCTAAATAACATCTGTGCTGGCCTTTACGAGAAAACTCAGCCATCCACTTTGTGGTTCACAAACACGCACACACTCTCAGCATGCTTTGCACACATGCAACTCAAGCAAACACCTGTATGTCATTAACAGTGGTACTAAAGACTGGTTACCAAAATATTATTCTTTTAGAATTAAATACATGTACAGTGCTAAGCATAAGTGAATACACCTATGCTAAAGTTGACTAAAAAGAGGAATAAAAAAAATCTTTTGGAAATTGATCTTAATGCCTTAATTAAAAAAATGAGGAAAAAATCCAACCTTTAAGGACACCAATTTTCTTTGTGAATGAATAATATATTGTAAATAAATAAATGTTCTTCCTTAAAATACAGGGGGCATAAGTCAGTAAACCCCTATGTTAAATTCCCAGAGGCAGGCAGATTTTTATTTTTAAAGGCAAGTTATTTCTTGGATCCAGGATACTATGCATCCTGATAAAGTTCCCTTGGCCTTTGTAATTAAAATAGCCCCACATCATCACATACCCTTCACCATACCTAGAGATTGGCATGGGGTACTTTCCATAAGATAATCTCTCAATGCAAATCAAACCAGCTATTAGGTTAACTGAAATAAAATCATGCCAATCTCTAGGTATGGTGAAGGGTATGTGATGATGTGGGACTATTTTAATTCCAAAGGCCAAGGGAACTTTATCAGGATACATAACATAGGAATTTAACATAGGGGTGTCTATACTTATGCCCCCTGTATTTTAAGGAAGAACATTTATTTATTTACGATACATTATTCATTCACAAAGAAAATTGGTGTCGTTAAAGGTTGGATTTTTCCTCATTTTTTTAATTAAGGCATTAAGGTCAATTTCCAAAAGATGATTTTTTTATTCCTCTTTTTAGTCAACTATAGCATGGGTGTATTCACGTATGCTTAGCACTGTATAAAATGTACGGTATATTTTACTTAGCCACGACAGCCAATGCATGCTTAGAATTGCATTGTTAAAGACAGATGCAGTTAAATGAGGTAAAGGAACAAATCAGCTCTTTATTTTTTTCCAACAGGGTAAGGAGCATCCCGTCAGTGTGAGCAGATCAACCTCATTATGACAAAACTGGTTTCATATCATAGATCCACGTGAAAAGCTCCTACAGTACACCTGGGGAAAAATGGTGCATGTATTTGCCATGGAAGTGATAACATCACAGCTCTACACAAAACATCAAACAATGTTTGGTTTGTTGCCTTTTATAAAGTAGGATGAACAGTATGGAGGCAAAACAACATCAAGGTTGTACGATAAAAAAAGAAGCTATATTTAGAGTGGAACTCCATTTTCCTAGCCCCCCAAGTGTGTACCCTACTCTCCACCCACGCTTTCCTGGGTTCTCTCTTCTTCTAGACAAGCACCATATAGTTTGTAAATGGGTTACCCCCATGCAGCCACCCACGCATCAGGTACAGTATGAAAACCTGGGGCATCCTGTTATGACTTCTGGTTTCCTGTTTCCTGTGAAAAATACAGCCCCCTCTCTCTCTCACACACACACACACACACACACACACACACACACACTTTACCACTCATCACATAGCTAAGCCTACCAAACAGAGCAGGCCTGGGATCAGCTGCTAACACCCCACTGCAAATATGTTAGTTTGAATGTTTGTATTTATAATCCTGACTCAAGTATTTGGATGAATATATTCAAAACGTAAAACATACTGATACGGTGGCATGCTTTCTCTTTTTCAGATTATTCCCAATAAGACTCAATCTAATATCTTGGTGTATTTTTGACTGTATATCACAGACAGTGGCATTGTTTTGGCGAGTATTCAGCCCTGTGAAACATATAAAGCCGTGGCATTGTGAGAAAGTCATTATGCTATAAGGTGACAAGAGCAGCTGCTTTGCCCCATTCTTCACATTTAATTTGTTTTTATTCCTTGTATACATATTCTCATTTCACATGCTAGGGAGGAAGATGTACAAGTGTCAAGGGACTACTGAAACAGCAATAACAGCGGTGTGCTCATGCGTGAACTGTAGGCCCCCTTTCGCCAGAAATATAAAAATAACAGTTTGTGACAGACAACATGCTGTCACTGCACACCCCCTGCCAATATACCTGAGCATCTCTCTCAACAGGGGTCAGCCACATCACTCTTAATGAGCAGACATCTCTCTTCCTTCCTGTGGTGGCTCTAGCCTTCAATGCTGAATGTTCAGTGAGTGTACACGGTTAATTGTCTTGGCACAAAGTCCTAGACCTGTTTTCCACTCTTTTATGCCGTGGCTTCTGTTGGTGCTCAAACAGAATTTATACTCCTTTAGTGCATTTTTTTCACGTGAGATTCTTTTTTTTTTTATCAGTTTTGGGTAGGCATTGTCGTCTTTTTTATATTTGATTCAAGTCGAAAAGCAGCAATGTCCAGTTTTTCTTCTGTTCAATAGGGCCTTTTCACTCTATAGGCCCCTAGTCACTCTTTTTCTAATTCTTTTGCAAGAAAAAGCACAATAGCATCCTGTTCTTTTTCCTCGTTTTTAGCTCATCATCCCCTCCCCCTTTCTTGCAGATTTGAATTCATTAGCAATCAAAGAGCCACTGACAAACGCCCAATCTTAATTACCCTCTCATTTGCATATTTGCATATTAATGACTGCAGACTTTGCTGTTTTTCTGCTGCAGTAGTCCCCCTCCCATCAACATTGCTCAGACTTAAGCCACCAATACACACTGTAACACTACATCTTTCTCTGAGCTCAAGGCCGCACATTTTCAGTCTGAAGCTGACAGACATTCAAGGAAAGACATTTCATTATCACTCCAGACATGAACCAAACAGATGAATCGTTGTGCCTGTAATTTAAATGGAGGACTATTGTCATTCAGCAGGGCTTTCCTGCTCTTTGCTTCAGTCACTATAAGCATGAGTTAACTTGGTTGCAGCAATGTATGCACAATACACCACACACAGTAAGTATATTTTTGATATTTCTGTTGGTAGTATACTTCAGTCATTGTACCAGAAGTCTTCAGTGCATTGTACCCAAGTGCTTCCCCCTCCTGGTGAAATGAGTGTAAAACAGTGAAGTGATAGTCTAGCAAATCAAGACGTCATTACAATAGATACCATTTATTGACAATTCGGACTTTATAAAGACAAAGCTCTCGATGATTTTACCATAAAAAACATCTATATCTTTAAACCGTGACTTAAAAGGAGGAAGTACACATAAATGGAACAAAACAAAGGAGCGGAATGCCCTAATCCTGCCGCAACACAGGATGCACTTCAATGGCAAATCCATGTCCTGTTGTTTACATTAGAGCGAATACAAAGAAACAACCTTTGGTTTCTGCTGAGACTGCTCAGTGAGTCGCGATGCAGCTTGCTACAGCAGGTACCGTCCAGGGATGAATCTCTAGTATTTTCAAAGGCAGCCTCCGCCCCAGTGTAGCTAATGGTACCACAACAAGCTGAAGTTGCTGCTTTAATATAATAACCCCCGACATACAAAGGAGCAGAAGGTGCATTTAAGGTTGCAACTTTTTTTTGTTTTTGGCTTTGACATGAGTCACGCTAAAATCTCTTAAACATTGCGCTTCACCTCAAGACATCTCAAAATTTGTAGAAATCAGTCACATCACTAAATGCAAAAAAAAACATCCTAGACTCAAGCATCTCTTGCTAACACAGACACACATAACCCGACCCATTTAGTAATATAAACTTATTCTTACATCTCTAAATGTTTTTGCATAACACATTGGGGAATCATATATGTGTCTGCCTGTACACATTATCACGTTCATAATTCAACTGTGTTCATTGAGCGACTGGGTGGGTGGGGGGTGCGGTGTCAGGGCTAAAAGCGGAAATGAAACAGACCTATTCAATCAGTCTGGGGGAGATGCTGAGGGAGACAGACTGCCTGGACAGTTCAGCTTTTCCTGAATTAATTGACGGATTTCCTTTTCTCCTTGTATGTTGAGTTTGTCGACGCGTTTTCGACGTACACCAAATGAACTGTTACAGAGTGACAAGGGCAGAAGAGCGAGCTGGTCCGGCTGAGAGGGGCAGCAGAACTGGCCGGCCCGGCCCAAACCAGCAGCAGGTACATCGCACTCACATTCCCCCGGTCAGACGGTCAACGAACAAACAAAGAGTTGGATTATGAACGTGACAACATTTGTAATAATTGACACACTCGTGCTCTAGATACAGAATCTTTCTTGGCTTACATGTCCATGTAGAGTTCATTTCATGGATGGAGACTTCAGAGGTTCGCCTGCGGGAGGACGTGGCAATCAAGGTGTGTATGTGGGCGTAAGGTTTTAGGCAGCAGCTTCTCCATGTTTTTACATGTACATACTGTGTGCGGGAGTGTGTTTAGTCTGCAGTGCACGTGGGAGTGCTAGGTTGGTTCAGCCCCATGGTTTTACAAAGCCAGCCAGCAAAGTCTACCTCCTCCACCTCAGACCTCTTGATAAACATATGGTTCTGCAACAAAACAAGCAAGCAATACAATTAAGATACTAGTCAAAACTCAATCATATAACGGAACAAAGTGTTCTGCTGCTGACTCTTGCCTTCACAAAATGTATAAATAGTTTAACCCCAGTGGCGGAGGTTTTTCTACTAGTCTAGTCTTTGTAATTTAGACCTTCAACCTGTCAGATATTGCAAATGTTCAAAGAGAAACGTGGGAGCTTTCAAAAGTAAGCCATAGTCTAACTGAGGACACTCACCATCAACATTTTCAAGTCAGCCCTGTCTGCTGGATTTTTGATGAGACTGAAAATGACAGAGCAAAGAGGAATCTTTCAGAGGGAACTCTGGCTTAATCCACGAAGAAGAAAAAGATGCGTTTGTGAAAAGGACAACTGAACAATGTATTCAGGCTAAAACGTTGTCTCACCACTTAGTCACAAAGTCCTGGAAATCAGAGGTGAAGACGCCATGTGGTAGTTTAGGAGGGGGCTGAAATGTGGAAGAAAGTTGAATTGACATCTGATCGCATTACCTTCCTGATGTTGCAAGGACGACAGCAAATACTTTGTGGAATCAGTAGGTAATGCATTCTTACCTCATTCACTATGTAGTCTAGTAGTTCAAAGATGGCCATTGCAGGACCGTGACCTGGAAAAGGAGCCGAGGTAAAGTGTGTTTGATATTCCACATTTCAAGCAAGAATGTTACGTGAAAACACACTAATTCTATCAGCCTAAATTACCCAGAAGAGTTGCAACAAAAATCCTGATTACCATACTAGTTAAACACATGGAAGATTTATCTTAGTTTGCCATTTATTAGATTCCAACTGCAGGTATATTTTTTTCTAACAACAGGAACTGATAACTCAGAAACTGAAATGCAAAGTGTCCCTGAAACAGCAGCAAAGTGAGAACTGAGGAAACTATAATTACAAAACACTAAACTCTCCCTTGTGGCATTCAGCTATCACAGACTGGCCAGGTTAGTATACCTTAGTGCACAATTTACTCTGGTTGCATTATTTCTAATGCTACCTAGAGCTACCTGAATGCAAAGTTACCCATTGCAGTTTTAAATAGCCATCCAACAAAATTGTTCAATTGTGTGTATTGCTCACTGCTGACAGGTCTACCCGGTGGTCTAGGTCTGGGTGAAGTGCTGAGCATCTCTCCTTCACTACCACCCAAGATGTGATGTCCAAATATGGCCTCCAGTTCTTTAGCATCTGGAGGAGGGATGGGGAAGCGTCCGATTGATAGCTCCACAAGGGACAGCCCCATACTCCACACATCTGACTGCACGGAATAGTGGGTTCCCTGCAATCTCTCAGGCTGCACAGCAAACATAAAAAAACACACACATTAACAAAAGAAACAATTAACAAAATATCAACAGATACAATGAACTGTTGCTTACTGTTCAAGCACTGAATAATCTCAAATCAAATGGCTAAGATATTGTTTATTTTTCAATTGAAGCACTGGTTGAAGTTAGGTTAAAAGATGCAGTAGGTAAGACTTATAAAACTGTCATATTTGCTGAAACTGACCCTATGTTCCAGTAGAACTACATGAAGCAGGGAATTTAAAAAAAAAAAAAAAAAAAAAAAATCTGTCTCCTCTGGCACCACCAGATTTGCAAAAATCCACAGCTCTCTGTTCAGATGCACCAATCAGGGCCAGGGGGGTGTCCAACTGCGTGTCAATCACTGCTCGTCAATCACTGCTCATGCACACGCAATAGGCTCGTTCGAGATGAGCCAGATCTGCGCAGAATCGATCACCGGCGATCGCCGCCCAATGCATGCCGGTAAGATTTGTGTCCGACTTGATCCGACGTCATGCACACGTGGACAACGATAACCTCACGAGATCAAGGCGGCCGCGGTTTTTAGAGCCAGGCGCCGCAGTTGCTCTCCACCGACTGCAAGAGCCAGGCGGACCCAGGGCATGCTGGGAAACGCCGGCCTCTCAGATGATCTAACAGCTGATTGGTTCAGAATCGACTCAGCATGATGACGTTTATTATAAACGTTTTATTGATTTTGATTTGGAGGGATCTTAACTGCTATTTGTCTGATTTAAAGTCTTATTCTGTACAAACCACATGTTGTGTGACTGATAGTTACGTTTAGAAGTCAGAGACTAAATCCGTTCAGATTACGGATCATCTACAATGTTTTGTTAATTAAAATCAGCAACAGATCGAATGTAGAGCATTTGGGCTTTAGCAGAAAGGGGGGAGGGACTGAGAAGTTGTTGATGTTCAAATTGTTTGGCTAAGTCCTGGATCTTCGCAATCCTACCTACGGCACCTTTAATAATGTTTTAATGGACATTAGTGGTATACACAATACAATAAAAAGGATGGAAACATTTCATTTGAAGGTAACTGATCACAGTAATGTGGAAGTACTAAACTGAGTTGATATTTTTGAGGTATAATTCGGAGAGGACCAACATACCGACATATAGGATCTTGTCCCAACAAAGGAATTGGCCATAGAGTCTATGAGCTGCCCGCTTACACCGAAGTCACACAACTTGATCTCCCCACGAGAGTTCACCAGTATGTTTGAAGGCTTCACATCTGAGGGTAAAAAAGGTATTAAAATGACTTTATCTGACCGGAAATCTGTAACAGAATGTAGTGTAAAGGGACAATCTTTACCAACCATTGTATGGACTACAACCCTAATATTAACATAGAGGTTAACATTTACATTTGTTATTATCCTTGGCATGTGACCATGTGAATGAACAGAATAACACACATTTTAACAACATACAATTCATTTTGCTATTGTGCTTACGCCTTACAGATGAAATAAAAGAATTAGTCATTAACCCCATGAAAAAACACTACCTCTATGCATGATTTGGTGTTTTTCTCTTAGGTACGCAAGGCCTCTCAAAACCTGTTTCAAAAAGGGGAGTTACACAAGTCAATAACTGTAAATACACTTAATGTGAAAACAACAAGTAGAAACAAGCATAAAACCCATCAAATGACTTTATTTTTGGTGAGGAACTTCATTTGTGCAGGGGACAATGTTAATCAGTCTGCTGTCCCTGAAGGGAACAGGTAGGGCCCAAGGCCTTGCTGAAATTGTTTTATCTAAACAGAAAAATGTAAACTAACCATTTTGGTTTTTTTAAATTGATGCCAACAATGTAATATCACATACTATTATAATATACATACAAGATAACCATACACTTACAGCAATGCTGACTTTGCCCAGAATCTCTTCTGGGATCCTCTTAGCTTCCTTCAGCACCTGGTCCAGAGATCCACCATCCTGCACAATAAAGCGAGACAACAAAGAACACAGCAGATCGTAATACAGATCTCTAAAAACACACACATCCTGTATGAATGGAATTTCAAAAGGATCACATCTTTCCCATCATTGTAATGCGCATGGAGTACATTTACTGAACAAGTACATTGTTCTTCTGTGGAACTTATACATGTCTGATACAGTACTGTGTCGTTTTGTCATCCACAATGAATTTGCATCACATTTTGCCATAACAATCACACTCCATGCAATTTAAATTGACATGTAATCATTTGGCAAATGCTTTTGTCAAAAGCAACATACAAATGAGGTACAATCCAACCACAATAGACCAAGAAAAAAATAACATGTGCTTAAACATGGGACATGCTGTATGTACACAGAGAAAGGCCCTAGAGGGTCTAGTATTTTTTTCCTCAATTCAATGTCACAATCCTTGAAATCAATAGATCAATATAGAAATAGCCTTAATACTTTAACCAGCACCGTCACATCCTCTAATTCTCTCACCATGTGTTCCATGCAGATGCTGATCTCTCCATCGCTGTAAAATGCTCCATAGAAGCCCACAATGTAGGGAGAGTTACACTCATGGAGCACCTGAAGTTCACGGATGATCTGGTTTCTGATAGCAGGTTTAATTTCAAGATGAATGAGCTAAACGAAAAAGAGAATTGTTATATTGAGTGTGTTTTACGGTAAGACCACTTGAAACAAAATCAACAACGTTTTACTACCAGGTTCAGTTCGATCATATTCATATCACTGATGTAACAGTGTAATTTGCAGCTCACCTTTCTGGCCATGATTATTCCTGAAGATTTGTGGCATTCCTTAGTGACAACTCCTCCATTGCCTGCACCCAGCTCACAGACACGATGAAAGTCATCGTCTCTCAACTCGCCCACCTTGGCCTTCTGGCTAAGGAAAGCTTCTAACCTTTTCTTCTGTTGTTCATCCAGGTCCAACTCTTCCAGTATTCTTTTAAGTGCCTCTAAATTGGCCCTGCGAAAAACGAGCTATATTACTGTAGGACAGTTGTCCCCAAAGTGGGGTACAGGACCCAGGGGGTTCCCAGCAAAGAAAAGGAATACTTTATTTTCACTATAATTCCATCCATAAGTTACACAATGACATAATGTATGACTATTTGGGGCACAGGTTTCATACACTTTATGTAATAAAACATCTAAAAATAAAAATCTTATCAGATGGGGGACCCTGGGACAAAATCATATCAAATTGGGGGTACATGGTCTAATTTTGTCTCAGTTAAGGAGTCCTTGACATGGAAAAGTTTGTGAACCACTGTGTTAGGATAATACTGGGATCAGTAAAATAACTTACTCAGATGCAACATCAGTGTTGATGGAGGTCGATAATCCATCGCCAGCAGGAGGAATCGTTAAGGGGCCTGGCACTGGTCTCCTTTTAGGAGCCATGCTCACTTGTGGATAAACTACGACGTGGGCTTAACGAAGTGACACTTTTCTCAGGGCTACAAATTATACTTCACTAATCTTAACCGTCTCTGCGTAGCTAGAGCTTTTCTGACCGGAAAATGACTGCTAATGTTATTTTTGATTAGCATAAAGTTTTACTTCCTGAACAAACGTTTGGTTAAATAACAAAACAGGTAGGTAACGTTATTTATCTCGTAAATGCTATCTGGACTAACTATGGGCGTTTCCCGTCAGTTATTAGTGGGAAAGTTAACCTAAGTAAATATGACCTAATTTAACGTTATCAGGTTTACAGGTTCAACTTGTTACACGGGATTGCCCTCAGACGCTACTTAAATGATCTCTCTTTCTGATTCACAATGAGCAAATCTGCAAATTATTAAAAAGAGTGACACACTATTAACGCTTACGTTAGCTAACCTTACATTAACGTTAGCTAGATTAAGTTAAGTAAAGTTAACGTTACAACATAACGGCAAACAGAATATTTTCAAAACCAGAGCCATTAACGTTACTAGCAGCACTCCACGTTAGCTAACTTCATCTACTAGCTAACGTTAGTTAGCTGTTGCGTGATAGTAACGTTACGAGATTTACTTTACAAACGCTGTGCTAGTGCTAGTGCCGTGTCCCCACCCAGTTAACAGTTAAGTTAGAAACATGGTGCTGTACTGTCGGTTAGTTTATCCTTGCTGTCCCTTCTTTCTGCTAGTAACAGGTGTGTGGGTCGCTGTCCAGAGATGGGCGGATGATACCGAAGCTTGTTTCATTCCTGTGAAGATCACGCGAATTTGCGTTTCCTAGGATGACGAAGGTATATCCCGCCCTACTCTGCTTTATTTTGCCTCTGATTGGCTTACCCTAGTAATTTTACTTCTTACCCTAACCCTAACCAATCGCAGTCCTCATGCCTAAACCTAGCCAATCCAACCAATGAAGCAACGAGTACTAGCCAGAGTGATACTAGCTCTGGTACTAGCCAAGTAGAGTCAGAGTAGGGCGGGCCGCGGGTCATGCCTTCGCCATCCCATTGAATAATAGAATAATTTTCCCATAGATATCTATGAATTTTCCTTCCGCCCTCCTAGAAAACATGGAGCAGCAGATGTTCGATTTAGGATCTACCAAAGATCTACCCATGGATGTATTAAGAGAACGGATCTACCCAGATTAGCAGCATCCACATGCCCAATCCGTGGAATAAATCTCGCGATATTTCAGACGTTGACCATTATTTAGGCACCACCTCTCCTACCTACTGCTCTCAGTGCATTGTAAATGTAAACTGTCGCATTAAAGTTCTTATCTAGAACGGTGCCATGGCTTTATTATACAACATCCATGTGGTGCACACGGTCATGGCATGCCCATGTAGAGACCTAATGATCAACAACCAGTGCTGTTATACTAGAATAACAAAAGCGGTTTCCATGCTGTTTTTTGTGTATAACAGCACAATATTAACTAAAATAAAAATACATTTCAACATATAGGATCACTGGATTATAAAGCAATATGTAATGCACTTTCACTTCAATGCATTAACAATTTTAGAATTAATCAAATGACCAAAACCAATGCATGACAGGACAATAAGCGGACCTGGACCTTTGGGACTTTTTCGGGCCTAGATCCAGGTTTATGATAAGACCACCTGTGGTACAAGAATCAGTTGCAAAGCTATACATTCTGAACACCTTGAAAGAATACTGATCTGCCCTTGTTTATAATAATATGTGTGGCTCGTGTGTGTGCCCTCTCCAGGTGAGCCCACAGAATGGTCACAAAAATGACATATTTGAAGTCCAAGACCATCAAAACATACAATGCAGACCTACAATCCTGGAACTTATTAAACAGTATACCCATTTTAAATATCATCAGTTGTTACATGTGAACATATATTGGACAGAATTGTGCAATTTACAGTTTATTTTGTGTGTTCTAAATGGAGTAGGCTACAACTGCATTGTGCAAACCTGTGTGTGTTCAAAACCTTAAAGTTAGTTTTTTCCTTAATAAACTATAGATTTGGTTTGAGAAAATGTAATCTAGCTACAAATATTTCAAGATGACATCAATGCAACTGATATATCTCATTCTGTACTGTGTGAAGACCTGAGAAGTTCAGAGGCTCTCTCTAATAAATAACAATGTCTGCCCAACACATCAAACAGAAATGCATTTATTTTGCTTTTGTCTGTGATCACTCCACTCTTGCTGTGTGATTTCCTTTCAGCAGTGGGTGCCGTTGCTCATTTCTTTACAGCCTTTTCAGTTGTAGCTGGGCTGCAGCTGTTTCCTTTGGGCAGCAGCAGCTTTGAGATACAAAGAGAAACAGAGACAGATGAGAGAAGAACTGTTAACATGATCACAAACTAAGAGATAAAGCTGTCATTCAGTTTGCTCTAAAACATGTTTAGCTGTTCTACCGACCAGAATGAAAACCAATTGGTAACCGTGCGCTTTCGGTTACGGAACCTCAGCTTTGGAACAGATCAGCAGACTCCACTGCAACTTAGCGCGAGCAGTTGCTATTTGAGTGTGAGAGCAAGGTTTTGAGGGACATTTACTCACTTTTACAAGATGGTCTACACTTAACAATGTTTTCTTTTCCATTATCACATCACTTCAAATTTCCTCTTCATATTACTATTTTATGGTTTGAACTTTACTGTCTATACATATTTCAATTGTGCTTGTTTTTGTATAATCATTTTATCATTTTTAGATGCACTTTCATACATTCCAACATATATTTTATTGGCATTCTATCTGCCTTATATGAGATCATCTCTTATATTTGCATCCTATTCCTTTATATGTTATTTCCTTTATTGAAATTTCAACTGCTTGAGCTTATTTCTCTTATCGACATTTGACTTATTTATACATTAACTTATTTATTTTATTTTACACTTGCACCTACATCTTTTATATATTGGCTCAGTGCTGCTTAATACTTGTGCTGGCATGTTCCTATTTTTTTGTATGTCATACAAGAGGGGCTTACCTGGGTTTCAGATTCTTTCATTTTATTCTGTAAATCTTTTAATCTGGAAAGCATTTTGTGCTCAAGCTTGAAAAGTGCTATGTAAATACAGACCCCAATTCCAATGAAGTTGGGACATTGTGTAAAACATAAATAAAAACAGGATATACAGAATAGGCCTACAATGATTTGCAAATCCTTTCCAACCTACAGTATATTCAATTGAATACACTACAAAGACAAGATATTTAATGTTCAAACTGATAAACCTTGTTGTTGTTTTTTGAAAATATTCACTCATTTGAATTTGATGCCTGCAACACGTTCCAAAAAAGCTGGGAAAGTTGAGGAATGCTCAAAAACACCTGTTTGTAACATTCCACAGGTGAACAGGTTAATTGGAACCAGGTGAGTGTCATGACAGGGTATAAAAGGAGCATCCCCAAAAGGCTCAGTCGTTCACAAGGAACGATGGGGCGGCGTTCACCGCTTTGTGAACAACTGCTTGAGCAATTCCAACAGTTTAAGAAAAACGTTTCTCAACGTTCAATTGCAAAGAATTTAGGGATTTCATCATCTACAGTCCATAGTATCATCAAAAGATTCAGAGAAACTGGAGAAATCTCTGCACGTAAGAGGCAAGGCCGAAAACCAACACTGAATGCCCGTGACCTTCCATCCATCAGGCGGCACTGCATTAAAAAACATATCTTATTAGTAATAATCATTATGTGAAGGATATTACCACTTGGGCTCAGGAACACTTCGGAAAACTATTGTCAGTTAACACAGTTCGTCGCTACGTCTACAAGTGCAAGTTAAAACTCTGCCATGCAAAGCGAAAGCTGACTGACGCAAAGTGGAAAAGCGTGCTGCTAAAAATGCAGCTCCAGACCTGCTCTTGATGCAGTAATAGCAGTAATGAAGTTGTGCAAAAATCCTATTTAGGTCACAAGAATTTATGGTCTTAATTTCATAATTGCTGTCTGGTAGAGATCTTTATTTCTGTCATATCGTTATTCACACAGTCACACACACTCAGTGACATACCCTCTGATGGGTTTGGCCTGCCTGATGAGGTCAGGAAGTTTGCTGTTTCTGGTGTCTGGCAGCAACATGGTAATAGCAGCAGCCATGATGCTGATTGTGCCAAAAACAAGGTATGGCAGGATCTTGCTGTACACACCTGCAAACAG
Source organism: Sander lucioperca (assembly GCF_008315115.2). NCBI lineage: Eukaryota > Metazoa > Chordata > Actinopteri > Perciformes > Percidae > Sander > Sander lucioperca. The sequence goes on from NC_050181.1 coordinate 37,437,993, forward strand.
AATATAAGGCACTTGAATTAGAATTGCCACTGATCTGTTTATTTCCATGGGTCACATTCATAGGCCATGGCCCTTGAGGTAAATAATACAATTAATGAATGGCTGAATTCCATTTGGCTGCTTCAGTTTCAGGGTCCTGGTATTGCACATGCCGGCTCACAGTCATGGTTTCTGGGACACTTGAATAGAATGGAGCCGTTGTACATGTTATTTGCACCTGTGCTTTTACGACTGTGGCAAGCCAAAATGTCTGCTGTGAAAAGGCTGATTAATAGTAACTTAACTTTTCACACACAGGTGTAATGAATAACACAATTAAGTGCTGCATTGGTACAGAGCCATCATCAATATCATTAGCTCCACTTGACAGACCTTTTGCAGGAAATAAAAGAAAACTGATGCTCATCAAGTAAACCCGTCAAGCAAATGCAAAATGTAGGGAGAGCTTTGTGTCTTTTGAGTGTAAAGTGTAAGTGTTTGACTGTGGAAAAGTAGTAACGTATTGTACGTTACTACTTTTCCACAGTGTTGTTACTGATTGACAAAAATCCGATCAGTTTTGACATTTATTGGCTGTTAAAGGGGGCTATGACAGGGGGTGATACTTAATTGCTGAAGTCTTCCTTTAAGTAAACTATGTTCACTCAGAGCTTTCTACTGTTCTATTTGTCTAAGTACTTAGGTTCCAACAGTGTACACAAAAACAACAGAAAGAACCAAGAAAACACTTGCCAGTGTAGATCACATAGGGACAAATGACAGTGCCTATGTGTGCAGCTGTGGAGAAGACTCCTAAGCCCATGTTCCTGACCACAGTGGGCATTAGCTCAGTGGAGAACACAATGACCATGCTGAAAGCAGCAGACACACCCATCTTTCCCATCAAGGCTATCACCTGAAACATGACATGCATGTCTGAGAAAAACGGTATTATTAGACCAGGCATATACCATTTTACACATGAGTCTTCTAGTACCTTAAGATATGCCTCATTCAATTAATAATGACTCAGAGTATACAGACCTTCAGGAACCAGCTTGATAATCACAAGCATGATGCCACAGCACATCAGCGTGGAGGAGACGAATGTGGGTCGTGACACATGGTTAACCAGCACCCAAGTGGCTACATCCACCACAATGTCAATGGCTGCTGAAATGAAGCAGTTGAGGTAGACATTTCCATTCAGGTTACTGGTATTGAGAGAGAGACCATAGAAAACCACGCCTAAGGACAACCTCCAGAAACACAAATACATTGATCGCAAAAGTGCTTTTTACTTTGAAGATGCCATTTTGTGCCATAGCTCAGGCTGACACCAAGTTGCTTTGAAGAAGCTACAGTTTAAATATTGTTGGTTTAATAATTAAAGGGACAATTTGTTATCCTACTGTAAATAAAAACAAAAAGTACAAACATGACTTGGGACCTGCTGTTATTCTCAAGTTGATTGACATTGTTTGGACTAACTCCAGAAAACCGCTTAATCTAAGTTATTAATATTTTCTGATAGTTAAAACTGGCCTATATTTTGAAAGTTGTTTAAGCATTAATATTGTCAAAACTGACAAGGATTGTACCTTTTGTAATTAAGGTAGGACTAAATAAAGTCTTCCATCTGAACATATCCTAACTGTAATTGATCTTGTTTTGCATCCTCTTCTAAAGTGCACTTTTTTGCAATATATTCTGAGCGCCTTCATTTAATATTTATTTATCTTTTTCAAATATGGGTAGCAGTCTGGCAATCAGAGTGAGGAGCATTTATTTGTCAAACATAACTGTATACTTACAAAATGACATAAGGGAATTACATTGGTATAGAATACAGTGTATCATGCACAATCATATTCAGGAAAGTTACGAACAGAGAAAAGAAGTAGCTTTACCATATGAAAACACTCAGAATTGTAATATTCCTTATGTTAGGGGTGCGTATCAGATCCAGATAAGTGTATGTCTGCTTCTCTTCACCTTCATTTTGCTGAATTAGACATATATTAAAAGAAAAAGAACAGTCACATTGCATAATGTAATGCTTGTCAAGGCATGGGCCATATTTTATACTGGAGCACAAAAGCTTTCACAGCATGAGGAGTAAAAATTTAATAAATACCAATATCTCCAAGCACTCGTCAGCCCTGAATATGACCTCAGGAGCGGGGACTCTGTTCCTTTTGGCAGCAACGCGTATGACAACCTCAGCCTCCTGCACCCGACCTTTCTGCAAAAGCCAACGGGGAGACTCAGGAATCACCCTGAACAGAGATAGAGGGATAGAAGTGCATTAATCTTTGACAGTTATTTAAAAGAATGAAATGCTTCAAAAGGTGTATTTGCTTTTGGTAATGCATGGAATAATCATTCAGAACATGTCATGTCCCAGATAACATATGGTATGCACACAGCTTTTAGAATTGAGATCAGTATTTGAAGCTGAAGCTTGAACTTTCTGTCATATTTGCTGAAACTGACCCTATGTTCCAGTAGAACTACATGAAGCAGGTTATTTAAAAAAAAAAATCTGCCTCTGGCACCACCTACAGCCTGTAGTGCGATTTGCAAAAATCCCTGTTCAGATGCACCAATCAGGGCCAGAGGGGGGTGTCTAACTGCGTGTCAATCACTGCTCATACACACGCATTCATTCTCCCCTGTGGGGGGAGGGGCTTAGGAGACTGTTTTGGGCTTTAGCAGAAAGGGGGGAGGGACTGAGAAGTTGTCAAGGGGGTAAGCTTCTCCTCGGACTGCGAACCTCCTATGGCGCCATTTTGATGCTAATAAGCCATCACCTCCCGTTAGCATTCCATTGACTGCCATTCATTTTGGCGCCACTTTGACAAGCGTTTAAAGACTTTATTTGTCCATTGTTTATTTCTAAAGAAACACGACAATGTATTAAAGGTTCCATTACCTTGTACCTCACGTTATGGCTCCGTAGCAGACGTTTTTGTAAAAATAGGCTAACGATTGTGTCATAACCACGCGACTTACTGTCGCATAGTAGAGGAATTACCGTATAGTACAGGAGAACCATGCAGGCAGTTTCGTCTCACATTAGCTGTTTAAGTGTAATGTTAACCAGCATTTTAGTTAGCAATAATTAGCCTGTGTCCATGTTATCTCCTTACATATACCTACGCTCTCCGTCTCTGCAAGATTGGGAATGATTGAGATTTCAGAGCCCCCAGAGCAGCGGGGTCTGTTGATCCATTCTTACAGTCTATGGAAGTTGTCGATGTTCAAATTTTGGCTAAGTCCTGGATCTTCACAATTCTAGCACCTTTAACTAATTACACGTGGTGATGGTGGACCATTGTTTTGATAATTTAGATTTATTAATTATTTTATTTTATTTTTTTGTGTTTTTTTTTTGTTTTGTTCTTCTTTTTTATGGTTTTCTGTTATGTGTATGTTGTTTTACGACAGAATATCCGAGGATAATCAAATAAAGTTACAAACAATACAACAATTATTGGCATCCGGACCACTTCAGTCATATATTATGAGACACAGCACAACAAGGAATTTAAATCTTTGTTCTGACACATCATTGAACAGTGATATTTTTCAGCCAACTTTCATCAGACTTACCAACATGTTGGAATTAATAGGAAGCTAGGGATGGCAGTAGCGACCAGCAGCAACCGCCAGCCTCGTATGAAGTAGGCAAAGAGAGGCAACAAGGCGTATCCAACGCCAAAACCCACACTGTGGCCTAGCAGAGAAAAGCTCATTCTGGCTGTCTGACTCAGCAATTCACACCCTGACCAAGAAGAGGATCAGATGCATGGCATTTAGATGAGAGAGAAAACATGAAAATACACAAAATGTGAAAACTGTCTGCAGCCCACAAAGCAATGCCCTTATACAGCTTGCCTCGTGGGAAAACTACAATTAAACAAGTAAGCTACACTTTGTCACAGAAAGATATTGGAGAAGAGATAGAGACAGGGACTCTTTTGAGACCGATATAAGTGCATGTGTTGTCTCACCCACTACGAGTGACGTGATGTAATATGATGCTTGGCCAAGTCCTCTCAGACAGTTGAGGATACAGAACATGACCAAACTGGCAGAGGTGGCCTGAATCAAAGGAGTGACTGTTTGTAAAGCCATGGTGACAAATAACACTGGCTTTCTGCCAAACCTGTGAGAAACATAAAATGAACAGAGCATGTGCAATCTGTGAGCGTAGTGTTTGACTTTCATTTATTATGGGATAAGCCTGTTCTTCTTCTCTTTCTTTTTCTCTCATTCCCTCAGTTTTTCTGACCATTGTTTTGATTTTGCTGCTAGCACCCTAGACATCAGCGAAAACTAGAATTCATCAGTAAAACAACAAATCAAAAATGAATTCTCATAATCAGAGCTAAAATTATTAGTCAATAAATCGATTAGTTAGATATTTGAATGATGATTTATATATTATTATATATATATATATATATATATATATATATATATATATATATATATATATATTATATTTTTAAAGCAAAAATGCCAAACATTCTTTGGTTTCAGCTTCTCAGTGACAGGACTTGCTGTTTTTCCACGTCTTATATATTTATCTATAAATTGCAGGACTGTCTGTCTGGCTGTCTGTCTGTGTGTGTGTGTGTGTGTGTGTGTGTGTGTGTGTGTGTGTGTGTGTGTGCGTTATGCGCATATCTCTCGAACTGTTAGTCCGATGGATTTCAAACTTGACAGGTGTCTTGCTACGGGCACGAGTAAGGGCAGTGCCAAGTTTGACGTTGTTTGGATTAGAAATGCAAACAATATCGTTAAATATATATCGGTAAAAGAAGCACATGCACATGATTGCTGGATATACCAAACTTACTTTTCTTCACTTTCCTGGAGCACGGGCGGATAGCTGAAAGGAACATCACGACTGTTGTGTGGAATAAGGTTGGCGGAAAAAAGGTGCTACGCTTTTCCATGTCTATTTTTTCGCTAAGAGGAAACTCAAAAAAAAGCTATTTGCCAACACTAAATATTAAACAAAAGCCAGACACTATATAGTATTAAGTTGCTGTGAGCTGTAGCCTACATTCACCACTTCTAACCAGAGGCAGAATATAAAGTAATCTCGGAGATAATTCCTTCACAGCGCTGTGCAATGTGAGAAAATCTCAGAGCTGAACCGGGCAGACACAGCAGTTTCCATCGGACTCACCCTGGGTCGGGTTAATTAAGTATGGCTACTTCTAACTTCGAATCAAATCCCCTACTTCACCGTTAACTGTCAAGCCACTAAACCTGTATGGAAATTAACACCTCTGCTGAAATGTGATCATACGACACACAACAACACCATCTCTCTCTCTCTCTCTCTCTCTCTCTCTCTGCACATACACACACACTCCGGTTCTGGTAGTTGATTAACGCAGATATGTGCTGATTAGCTCTCATAACGGGCCAGGTGGGTAGCACAATGCCATGAGTCCATGACGCTAATGTCTGATTACTCCACATTGTCATTGTGATATTTTGTGATTACATTCTGAATCTGCAACGTTCTCTGTCAGGTAAATCATTAAGTTAGTAGTAGGGTATACAGGGGAATGGTTTGGGGTCCTTCTGTAAGTAATTTCGGGGTACAATTTGGTTTTGATATATTCTACAAGCAGCAATACCACAGGCCAAGCAATCGGCCCGTTCCAAACAGGCACATTTTCAACGGGCACTGCACTAGTCATAATAATTGGATATGTTTGGGGTTTGGACAGTCGGTCAGACAAAGCAAGCAAACTGAAGATATTACAGTGGGCTCAGTTATTATGTAATCAATCAACTGAGACAATAATCTGCAGATTGACCAAAAATGGAAATAAACATTAATAGCAGCTCTTATTATAATCAAATATATACAGTATAAAAAAACAGTAAGAAGTTTTGCCACATGAAAATTAAAGACAATTCAAATTGTATTTTATGTAATTTCTAAACTGTATGTTTTTCAATTGCTTTGCCACTTGTCAGGCTGCCATTGTAAATAAGAGCCTGTTCTTAATGACTTGCCTGTAAAAATAAAGGTGAAATAAATAAAATAAAAACCATGCACAGACCACCGCAGTATTCAAGAAGACATAGCAACAACTCCACTGAGGATCCTCAGAAAAACCAACCTGCAGGAGAAGCTGCTGCTGTCCTTTTACCCCGTTACATCGAGAGTGTATTGGCTACTGTATCACTGCATGCTATGCTGGCTGCTCAGCAGCAGACAGGAGAGCCGTTCATCAATACTGCACAGATCATCGGCTGCTCACTGCCCTCTTTGGAGGACTTACTCAGCCATCTCTGCCTCAGTAGAGCAGCCATCATACAAAAGACCCATCCCACCCTGGACACCATCTGTTTGACCTGCTTCCCTCCGTTACAAGCTTCAAGTCCATCAAATCACAAACAGACTAAAAAACAGCGTCTACCCCAGAGCCATACAAGAACTGAACCATTTCTATTACTATTACTGTAACGTTTACAAGTTAATTCATAAATTTGAGTGAAGTTACTATTTACAATGTTTATACAGTTAACTATTTACAATTTGCATTTACACAGTTATTATTTACATGTGTTATCATCAGTTATAATAATCTGTGTGGAGAACAGTAAAGTGCTGCTTAAGAAAGTTATCTCTGTTTCTTCTCATTAAGAGAATCTTGTTACATTACTATTATAAATATAGTAGGCTATATAACAGTAATGATAATAATAGTACTATTATCATTACTGTTTTTCCCATCACACAACAGGACTGAGACTGATTTACCGGTCTGAGAGGTGACCACTTATAAAGGATCCAATCAGGACTCCTAGAAAGAATGAGGAGGTGGAAAGGGGGACCTTCCATGCATTGTCAAACACCAGATCCCACTGTAATGAACAGGAGAGAAGACAATCATAAAGGTTACAGCAAAACACATTACAGAGAAATCTGACATTGAAGCCAAATCTAATCTTAACTAATCTAAAGTTTAAAAGAAGTTTTGACTAAGCTGTCAAAGTAGGCTAAAATGAAGTTAAAGGAATTGTAGGCTACAACACTAGAGTCAACTGCACACTCAAGTGACAACTGATAACATATAGAAAATGAAGCAATGTATGAACAAGCTTTCTATAGCCTACAATTATCTTATCATCATTCGACAAAATGTAGGGTGAATAGTGGTAAAGTGGGACAATGGGTAAAGTGGGACAGTTCAAGCTTTAGTATGTAACTTTTTTTATATTATGAACATCCGTTACATTCAAGCCATTGCCAAATGAGTTGCTACAAAGCTAATTAAGACTATCAGCTCCACACAACTCTCTCTGTATTTCTCAGTACGGATATGTTCAGAAGACATTCCCGCGCAGAAACTCGAGTGAAGATAATTACCTCTTCTGAAGAGTCCCTCGTGTTTTTTTAATTCTCCGTGTCCTCCGTGGCTACTAGCAACTGCGTGGAGGAGGGGGGTGCGATCACGGAAGGCCGACAGTTTTGTTGTCATTACTTAGAATTCCTCATGGGGGCAGCAGAAACTACGCACTATGAAACTACGCACTACGTTTTTATCTTTTCATGTATATACTTCCATTACTAAAAATCAACAGCGGTGAAGGCCCTATTGAAACTTAAGGAATTATTATTATTACAACAAATGAATTGCCTTTTTGAGGGGCTTAACATATTCAAAAACTCACCAAAATTGGCGGGCGGTGGTGAAAATTTACGTATTTTAAGGGTTTCAGGAATAAGCGCACAAAAATGGCTCGCTACGCCCCCTACAAACTTAAAAAAAATTTGGTCTGTGCCATCTTAAGACCTTAAAGATGAAAAGTTATTAAAAGAAAAACTTTTCGTCATAGGGCATGGCCGTGGCGGGGCGGCCATTTTGTGCGTTTCGCCATCGAAACAGGAAGTGGGTGTAACTCGAGTGTACATTGTCCAATTGGCTCAAAACTTTTCATGATTCATAAGACTCTAACTCTGAGGACATTTACCGGACAAAATTGACACAAAGTAATAGCGCCCCCTAGTGGCAACAGGAAGTAGGCCTAAAAGTCAAAGTGCTAGACTTTAACGAACTCCTCCTAGAGATTTCATCCGATGGACTTCAAATTTGGTCTGTACCATCTCAACACCTTAAAGATGAAAAGTTATTAAAAGAAAAACTTTTCGTCAAACGGTGTGGGTGTGGCATGGCGGCCATTTTGAGTGTTTAGCGATGAATGAGAAAGTGGCTGTAACTACAGTGTACATTGTCATATCTGCTTGAAATTTCCCACAATCAACAAGAGTCCAGGCCTGAGGACATATACAGGCCAATATTGACTTTTGGTCATAGCGCCCCCCGCTGGCAACAGGAAATCAGCCTTATATGACAAACATCATCCGATTTACATGAAACTTATAATGTGTGGTCTACATGTGATACTGAGCCTATACTTTAACCACGCCCACTTACTCAGGCCATGCCACCTTTCATAACATTTGAACCGTTTAAGGTAGAGTCTTGTGTGAGGTGTCACTGAACTCAGCAGAGAGTTCCTTCTTCTTTGGTGATGGTTTGGCCCGCCCCCTATGCTTAAGCCACGCCCCTTTCATAACATTTGAACCGTTTAAGGTAGAGTCTTGTGTGAGGTATCATTGAACTCAGCAGAGAGTTCCTTATTCATTGGTGATGGTTTTGCCCACCCCCCTATGCTTAAGCCACGCCCCTTTCATAACTGGTGACCCGTTTAAGGTAGAGTCTTGTGTGAGGTATCATTGAACTCGGCAGGGAGTTCCCTTTTCATTGGTGACTATTTGCAGTGTCTGAGTGGCACGCAAATGCACGGTCGCAAGGAGCGACATCCGCCAGTAACCCCGACACACGCACAGGCGTGAGGGCCCGTCCATCGCTGCTTGCAGCTTTAATTATTATTGTTGTTAACATACTTTTATGGGTTACTATTAGTTATGTAGTTCATTCATTCAGTAACAATTTAATGTGTTTTAAGTGTCCCACTTTACCAATAAAGGTGTCCCAGTTAGTGCCTGGAAAAATGTGGTGTTGGGTCAGTGTGTGTTTGAGTAAGAGTCAGCCATCCTGTGTTTAATGATCCTTTCTTTTTTCTTCTGTATAGTAGGCTATATTAGAGCTCTTAAGCTATTTAGAATATTATCATATGAGGAGCCAAGACATTTGGATCATAATAAAAAATGACACAGAAGGTACATTTTCATAAAGTGTCCCACTATACCACTGATCACCCTATAGGCCTACCTCAGACACAATAGTGGCACTGTATCTCTCAGTGCTAAAGACCCATCCATCGAGACATTGCTCAGTGTTATTGCTGGGTCCCGCTGTCTCCGTCCAGTTTGCCCTCACTTTGTACCAGAACAGCTGTCAGGTCCAACCCAGCTGCTTTTATTGGACTAAAAGTCCAATAAAAGTCCTATATATAGATAAAAATCACAAAACAATTTCAGCAGTGTGTAGTGTAGTGGTATAGATGATGTAGAAGCCAGTCTGTCAACTTTTTTTGTCCATGACATCCAAGATTCGAATCCCAGCTAGATCTTGAGTGCGTTGTTTCGTTTGATTTTTTTCCATTCATACAGTATGTGTCATATTTGTGTGGATAATGCTTAAACGGACATGTATTAGGCTACACATTAACTGGTGATGTTTTCAGCGATATCCATTATTTTGTCTGACTTGCAATCACTTCGTGAAAATGTGAACCTCTGGCACTCGAGGGGCGGAGGCAGCGCAGAATGCTCTTAAAAAGTAGGCAGGGCCATGTTGAATATTCACTGATTTTATGCAAATATCACCAGTTAACATGATCACCAGCTAAACTGGCACACCTGTGCGTTCGTTGTCCTGCAGATAACACAAACAAACGCCTGTTGATGTGCTGTTTGTATGCTCACATAAGAAAACAGCAGCAAATCTTTTGTTATTGTGGCCTCCATGTTTTCACACACCTGATGCTCTAGGCTACACCCAACAGTTGGTGGCAGTCATGCAACAAGTTGTTATGCCAAATGCCAATATAACAGAAGAAGAAGAACACCCATCCCGATCCTGACCATGTGAATGCTGGCAGTCGGAAAAACAACGTAATCACGGGTGTGGTCCCTGATATTACCAGGTGGCATGAACGCACCATAATATTGCGATGATACAACAATGGTTACCGATAAAATAAAAGTTATAATCAAACTGTGTTCATATTGTGGGGCAATTCGCTCTCAAAATAAAAAAAGCTACAGAGATGATTTCTAGTCCCTCCCTGTTTAGTCAGGCATCAACTTAAGCTAAAGTTAGCTTTGTAGAGATCTATGATTGTGTCATAATCACGCGACAGTAAGTTGCGTGGTTATGACACAATATTTTTGTGTCATATTTTTACAAAAACGCCTGCTACGGAGCCATAACGTGAGATACAAGGTAATGGAGCCTTTTATACATTGTCGTGTTTCTTTAGAAATAAACAATGGACAAATAAAGTCTTTAAACTCTTCAGATGTAAAATTATTTGCTGTCAAAGTGGTGTCAAAATGAATGGCAGTCAATGGAATGCTAACGGCAGGTGATGGCTTGTTAGCATCAAAATGGCGCCATAGGACCTACGCGTTGTGGAAAGAGGTTTACCCCCTTGGTTATAACTAAGATATCTGCTGATTTTTTTCCCCATGGATAGATAAATTAGATACTAAACGTCCGCGAACTTCAAACAACAGAGACAATTTCCTGTCCCTGTAAAACATTAGTCAGCAGCTAACTTAAGCTAACGTTAGCTTTGTAGAGATCGTGGGACTTCCCAAACTGAATATTTACCGCACATATAAACACAAAACTGCTTTGCTAGCTCAATCTTGTTGTGATTACGATATCTATAGATTTGTTTTTTTTCCATCGACAGATATAGCTCCTGTACTCCAGTATTCCACTCCGTAATGTTGACAGAGAAATGGTGGAGTGATATTTTAAGTGATGCGCCAGCTATGTGCACCAAGTGTGCTCTAGTCTAATGGCTCTGGGTCAGGTGTCATGCTGATTTGAGCACATTCTAAATGTCTAGTTGACCAATCAGATTGTCTGGTCGGATCTACTTGTTGTATAATGTTTAATAACATTGTTAGAACCATAGACTGTATATTAGTAAAATAGTATTAGTATACATATACATACATATACATATAGTATACTAGTAATTAGTATTATTAATAATATACAGTCTATGGTTAGAACATAATGAATGCCCTAAAATTCTTTAAATGATTTCAGTGGCACACTTTTTGATGTTGTTTTAGAATAGGATATACTTTAAAACCATTATTCAAATGTTTTGTGGTAACATTTTGTTAAAAAATGTTAACATTATTAGAACAGTATGTCATAACTTTCCTGTAACTGTTAAACACAACTGATCACTGTGGTCACTTGGATGACTTTGATAATTTACCTAACTATTGTAATTGGACTATAACACAAGTAAAAGGTTGATATTCAAAAGTCTTTCAACAGAATTACTTTTTCATTTATTTTTTGTGTGTGTGATAATACTAAACCTGGTAACCTCTGCAAAAGAGAAGTCATAGTTTTAAGAACTGCTTTCTTCACAGTGTACACGTTACAGCAAATATTCACATTTAAAATATACTGCTGCAAAGGAAGCTAAATAACTGATACATTTAAATAAATGCTATTAAGCCAACAATGTCACACATTAAACAATACAACTCTCTGACACATATAAACAAACATAAATATAACCGCAAGCAGCGATTTGCGGATTCAAACCCTTTCGCGGCCTACAGAGGGATGTAAATGGACTATATACATTATAGCCCTTTTCTAGCCTTAACGACTACTCAAAGTGCTTTTACATATTACAGGCACCATTCACACATTTCGACATGGGACTGCAATTTGACTTACAATTGTTAGGTGAACGCTCTACCACCTGAGCCAAAGCCACCCCTGGGAAGCAACCCAATCGCAACGGGTTTCAGTCTTTACAAAGCTGAGAAAGTCATTTCAGCTGGTTTAATTCTGTATTGTAAAAGGGATGAGATCAAGCACACACCTCTTTCAACAATACAATTGATAAAGCAGTATAATAAGCCCCGCCATTTTGCCCCCCTTTTTTAGATTTTAAAGGTCCCATGGCATGAAGATTTCACTTTATGAGGTTTTTTTAACATTAATATGAGTTCCCCCAGCCTGCCTATGTTCCCCCAGTGGCTAGAAATGGTGATAGGTGTAAACCGAGTCCTGGGTATCCTGCTCTGCCTTTGAGAAAATGAAAGCTCAGATGGGCCGATCTGGAATCTTCCCTTTATGACATCATAAGGAGGAAGGTTACCTCCCCTTTCTCTGCTTTGCCCACCCAGAGAATTTGGCCCGCCCATGAGAAAGAGAGAGACATCATGGCTTGCAAACAAGCAAAGTGACAGTTGGTTAAGGCCACACCCCCACCATCCACCTTGCCCCCCCCTCTCTCCTCCTCAATAGCATTTAAAGCTACAGACACAGAAATGGCACATCCTAAGGAAAGCTCATTGTGGGACTGGCTCTAGTGGCTGTAATTCTGCACCAAGGCTGAATTTCAGGAAAGAGACTTCAGATACAGTATTAGGGGACCACTAAGGCCTATATAAAAGCATCCAAAAAGCAGAATGTCATAGGACCTTAAACAAAAATTGGCACCGGGTTTTGCGGTGTTTCAGGCGTCCCCTATGGGTTGAACTCAAAAACTTTGTGTAGACGTATTTGTCAAGACGCACTGAAGATATATTACACATTTTATGATGATTGGTCAAACTGTTAGTGAGTTATGGCCAATTTTCAACTGTTGGAGAAACCAACTGCAAAGGTAGGCCTATGCTATCAACTGGTTCGCCCTTGCATTCTGGGACTGGGACACACAACTTCGTATCACATTGCCAGACCTATCTCCACAGCACTGCGGTGTAAGGTCTGGCTACACCACAGATACATTCTAGGAGAAAAACACACTCTGGGTTGTTGGTATTTCTTTAAACCAATCACAATTGTCTTTTCTTGCAATCAAGATTATTTTGCTGAGGCACCAGCTGCATCTGGAATTTTGCACCGCCTAAGACAATTGTGATTGGTTTAAAGAAATGCAAACTACACAGAGCGTTTTTTTACTCCTATAGCCAGAGACGGTTTAGTTTATAGACTTTCCTCCAAAGTGCTGTGGAGATATGTCTTGCAATGTAGCCACACTATGCAGTCTCACTAGGAAGCTATGCCCCCTTGGGACGAAAATCGGAATTCAGTTCACAACATGAATATGCACCAAATTAAATAAATGAAGCTCTTATGCAGCAATATACATATGAAAACTATACAAAATATGCATAATTAAATCACATAATGTGACCACATTTGTGTGTAAGGGAATTGTAGAGAAGCAGCACTCACTGGTGAGCTTCTTTCTTTTAACAATGTTAAGCAGAACAGAGAGAAAATCTGTGAAAATAAATTCATATTTTTTTATTTGCAATATAGCCTACCAGTACCACTAACAGTAAACAGTAAACAGAAACAGCCATAAAGAACCCACTACAGTTGTTGTGTGCACAACCACCACAAGATGGTGCAACAAAACATGAAATAGTTTTCTGCCCAGATATTTGTTTTCCCAGTCTGAGGTGTGTCTTACATTTAAAGGTTGTGATAAAAGCAGTGCTGGAATAAGTATTCTGAAACTTGACTTAAGTACAAATCAATACTACAATTTAAAAAATTGCTACATGGTTCAGTCCAGCATTTAGAATACAGAGTAAAAGAGCAAAATGTACTTCCATTATCAACAGTTATTCTGCAGAAAACTGGCTTCTGTGACTTATATTATATTAAATAAAACATTATTAGATTGTGAATACTGATGCAGTAATGCATAAGCAGCACTTCGTTGTTGTAGTTGTAGCTAGTTTGAACTGCTTTATATACAGTTAGGTAGTTTGGTCCAGTGGTTCTCACCTTTTTAATTCAAAATATGAATCTGCAAAGGCACAACTATGAGTAGAGTAAAATACAATATTTCCCTTTGAAATAAAGTAAAGTAAAAGTGTAAAGTAGCATTAAATGGGAATACTCAAGTAAAGTACAAGTACCACAACAATGTGCTTACTGTTAGTGCAGTAGAGGAGTAAATAGTTACATTCCACCACTGAATAAAATGCTGTTTTATTTGCTGCAAACTGCAGTTTGCAGTTTGCATGAAATCACATTGGGAAAGTTACTGAAACTGGTTGGACAGTAACACCTGGACACTTTTATCCAACTGCTAGTGAATGCAGCTTACAGTAAACAAGTCGAGTTAACATCACATCCCTGCACAGTCCATCCACAGTGACCCCTCTCCTCCTAAACGCCACACCTTGCCATTTTTGGCCAGTGCTGTTACCATAGCAACGCCTCTCTGGACAGCATACGGCAGTGCCCTCTGACCCCTGGAGAAGGGACCTTTGGCCTGAGGCTCATCAAACGGGGTCAGGGGGTCAGCTCTTGCTGGAGGACAGTAAAAGCACTTCACTGATTGGCTATCATTTGCCCTTTCCATACCCTCATCTATGTAATTGGCGTATTGACCAACTCGCTCTTTGCACATTGTTAGCAGCACCTTGTCCTAGTACATAGGATGAAGTCTAGTGTGGAGGGTGCTGATATTTATGTGCCTGGTTATTTTTTGTAGAAGGTGTGTTTGCCTCTTCTTCTTGCTTCCAGCTCTAATGCTTTCTGAGTCATAAAGGAAGTAAATCAACTGACAGGACTTTTGAGATTCTGTCGACAACTTTGTGAAGCTGGTGGACGTTTGGTGGGCAGCCACAGAAAGCTAGCTAAATAAGCTGCTGTAAGGGGGATGAAAGGGAAACCCCTCCATCCGTCGGGCCTGGCCTCATCCCAGCCCTCTTCTTCTCCTCTCCCTCCTGATGATCTATGCCTCCCAGGCCCATCACTTGTCAATATCTCTACATTAATTTGAGAGACTGCGGCCCCCACGACCAGTGTGGCAGCGCAGACACTGGGTGTGGGGGAGGGGCTCTCTGAGCAGGTAGAGGGAGGCATGGAGGGGGAAGTATTGGCACACAGGAGACAAGGACATAAGAAGGAGAGAGCCAGGCGGACGGAGGAGAAACGAGAGGAAAATGAGGAAATGGAAGAGGGATGAAGGATGGGAGAGCCGAGCGTGGGTGAGAAAGAGAGGAGGCTGTGTTTTGCCCATTAACCATTCTTCTCTCAAATATCACAAGCCCTCTCCATTTGTCCAAATGAGCCCTGAAGTCAGCAGGATCCGTAATGATAATGGCTGTTTAAGAGCTGAGCCCCAATGCAAGGAGAATCCATCATTCCCCGCCATCAAATCTCCAAAGCCTCTGTTCTCCAAAGAGAAAGTGGAGATTCATGAAAGGGGTATTTTTTTTAAATTTTTCTTCCGATGGAGACATATCATGCACCTGCACCGAAGTCTGACTCCAGTTTGGGTGCTTTAACCCCACCTGCTGTAGTAAAAGACTTCTGGTTTATATGGGAGCTGAAATAATAAAAATGATGGATTGTTCAATAATCATCCTCTCTTCTATTACTCTGACATCTGTCCTTTGGGCTCTGTGGTATTTTCAAGGACCAAAGTGACCCTTCACCTCTCACCCCTCAACTCTGACCCCACCCGGCATAGTCCAGATTACACCGGGGAGCAGAAAATCTTGTAACATCATGACCTCTTTCTTGGTGACACAAAAGACGACTGCACATAAATATATATGCACACAGTGTCATCTTTCTGTGTCAACTTATTTCATCAGCTCACTGTGGTAGTTCATTTTTGTTTTAATGAATTCATTTATCAGATTCTAATAACCGCTGTTCTTGGCTGTGAGGAAGCCCAAGGGATTGGATGGTTACACTAATGTATTAGCCATGTTTGTCATCATCTGATTAATGTCACAAGATCTTATATCATCTTGCTATTTTAATGCTTCGAACAGACAATAGTCAAAGACACGTTCTTGGATGCGACACATTTGTCTTTTTGCAGCCCAAAATTTGCAAAAAAAGTAAGTGGAGATCAGCAGCTTGGTTTCTTTTCTGCTTTTGTTTTCATTCAACTTTGTCACCCGTTTCTAATAGACTTATTGCAGAACATTTAAAAAGGCTTGAGGGTGAGTATCGAGTAGACTTGCTTCAGTGAATATTTCGGCCTAGAGGAATTCTTTGAAGTAATGGTCTGCTAAGTAACTTCACTGCAATGAGCTCAATAGTTCCTCCACACTACTTACAGAAATGATTTTTCTTTTGCAGCCGTAGTTGAAAAATTGTCTGTACCGTGCTCATTTGAAAGTGAGAAATATTTGCAACAGTCAGAAAATGCATGTGTGTGTATGTGTGTGTGTGTGTGTGTGTGTGTGTGTGTGTGTGTGCGTGCGTGTGGGTGTGTGGGCTTGTGTGCGTGTGTGTGTGTGTGTGTGTGTGAGTGTGTGTGTGTGTGTGTGTGTGTGTGTGTGTGTGTGTGTGTGTGTGTGTGTGTGCAGCAGGAAGGATTTCCAGATTTTCCAGCTCTCCTGTAATCTAATGGGTTATTTGTCATCTGCAGAGTAAAGGATTTTTAAAAGTCAAGCCAGGACCAATTCCCTCCCTATCCTTTCTCTCGCCCTCATACCCTCCCTCTCTTTCCCACTACCCCCCTGACACTCGCAATGGCAGATCGATAGGTTATTGATCAACTCTCTCTATCGCCAACCCACCAGACTAATCACCTTAACACCAGCCCAACTCTCTCTCTTCCTTTCTCTCTCCTCTTCTTCTTCCCTGTTGCTCTCTGTTCCCATCCCTCGCTCTGTTGCTCTGTGTCAAACTCAGAGTAAACGCCACTATGTTTAACGCATTTAGAGCTTGAAGCCAGCTTGATAAGTATTTCCCCCCTTTGAAGTAAACACACACACACACACACACACACACACACACACACACACACACAAACGGTTAAATTCTCCCAATATTAAATGCTCTTTATCCATCTCTCATTTCTCTCACTCCTTCTCTCCTTCGCTCTCTGCCTCCATCTCTCTCTGTCTGTCTTTGTTCCAGGGCAAAATCGATGTGAATGTATGAAACTAGCATATTTCTCTGCCTCTTGCTGAAGGAGACCAGAGGGAAAGAGACATGGAGAAGCTGGTTTAAAGTACATCTGTACATTTCTACTTGTCTTTTGAATGCCTTTTTTTTTTTTGGGGGGGGGGGGTTATAGTCAGTCTTTTAAGCATTGGAAGCTTGGAACAAAAAACTCACATATTTTCATGGATAAGTTAGAAAGGCTAAGCTATAGCTGATAGGAGTGTGTTTTGATAGTGGTTTGTCTTGATTTGCCATTATGGCTAACTTTGTTGAATTTATATTTATACAACGCAAAATCCCTAATTTGTCTCATAGGGCATTACGATCTGTACAACATACAACCTTCAATTCAGATCAGAAAACACTACACAAAAACTACAAAACACACAAAAGAACCCTTTTTTCATCTGTTGAATTAATCATCAAAAATAGCTTTAAAGAAACATTTATTTTCAAAATCTCTTAATTTCCCAGTTGAACATCAACAACATATGTTTGCACAGAGAGACTGTTCAAGAACAAGAAACTCCAGAGAGGTCAGGAATGTTTTTTTTTATTTTATTTTTTTTTATTTAGAGCTGTTTTCCATCCGGGGGCAAGCGAATGATGTCCGATGCATCCCTTTTGGGTACAGGCAGCATCATTGCCTCTGTATGTTGAAGATAAGAGTTTCCCTTCATATAAGACTCAAACTGCGCTGACTATGATAAAAAGCAGATAATCCCTGAAGGAGAAGCCAGGTGACCTTTGGATACAAAATGGTTGAAGATGACGTTGTTCTCAATATTAAGTGGTTGAAATGACAAGTGTGGGAAACTATCCTGGAATTTGTGATCCGATCCATTTATATCATAATCTACTTTCCTGGGTAATTCAAATATTGATATTGTCAAAACACACATATATTACCATGGCCTTTACTTACAGAGTCAACTGCAGAGACAATATGCCTGACGATACTAAGACAAACACCAAACACACACACACACACACACACACACACGCACACACGCACACACACACACACACACACACACACACGCACGCACACACACACACACACACACACACACACACACACACACACACACACACACACACACACACACACACACACACACACACCTCACAGGAGAATTGATTTACTATTCTGTCTCAATACATCTCTCCTTCTGTTACTTAGCAACCGGTGCCTGAGAGGATATGGATGCTGGAGAAGTTGTACATTTTCAGTTGATAAAGAGATATGATTGATGAAAATATCACCATCATTATGTGGTGAAATGCTGGGAAACACGGAAACAGTCTTTTGGATCTTGTTGTTATCTTGAACTGTGTCTAAATTCTTACAAAAGTCCGCAGCTGCATGGAGAATTAAAATCAATGACAAGAATATCCTAATTTGGTATTTCAATATTATGCCAATTGAGCGAGTGGATTAAGTTGTTGAGTTGTTTTAATCAATAGGATTTTTTCAGTTGTTAACCGCACCATAACATGATAAAACAAATTGCTTTTGTGTTGGTAAAAACTGACCCCCACCCCCCATAAATGTAACCATTGTTAGGCCTATAACTATTACTAACATCACTTTATTGTCTAAATTTTATTCATTCATAATCTCAGACACTGTTGAGATGTAATAATGTTTGTATATCCTATAGGCCTATGTTTGATTTCCTTTTTGCTCTGCTTATTGGATTTTAATAAGGTTTCTCGCAGTTACCTGCTGCAACAGAAGACGCGTGGAGAAAATATCCAGACTGCAGCAATGTCAATGTCCAATACAACTCAGATAAATCTGTAATATGTATATTATTTATTTATTTGGTTTTATACAAAACACTCGAAAATGAATTGCTTTTTTTATGTAAAAGACGTTCAATAGGTTGAATTATCTCTTATTAAAAACACAAACTGTCTCATGTGCTATAATGACTCTGTAAGCCTTCAAAAAAGTTGAATTTAACTTTAATGCATTTAAACTTATTATTATTAACATTATTTCCCATTTACGCGGAAATAATCTCACATTGACTGGCAGTAATGCATCCAATATTTAGGACGTTCAGATAAAATGAATAACAAAAAGAAATGTAACAGATATCACTCAGCCTTAAACCACAGTAGAGGTGCAGATTCAGATAAAGAGACCAAAAGATTATTGAGGAAGAAGTACTGTTTTTTTTTTTTTTTTACTAATTATGTTTCTGATTTATATACAAAGCTATATGTTCAGTCAGTGTGCAGAACATGTCTGTGGTAGCTCCAGGATTTCTCTTATACTTTAAATTCCTTAGTTCATTTCCCCACTAGAAACCAAGCATGTGAACAATCGTATAGCCGACATGTAGGGCCTGTTACATTATTATTATTTTTTTGCATTTCAATATCTCTTAGGCTTAGTCGATCAACTCAATATCTGTAGTTACTCTTTTTGTAAAACATGCAATCAATCCCATGTGTTATGTCAGACAGCAGATAAGCAGATGGGACTTTTTGTCAGCTACTGTATGTGCACCTAAATAAGCTGCAGTGTCCTCTAATGATGCATGCAGTGCACTTCAGCACATTTGGACGACCAAGACGAATATGTGTGGGTGTGATTGTTTTTGAATGATATTGTTAGATGTTAGATTATATTTTTACCACAACTCATCAGTCTCTCTCTAAAATGAACACGTGGTGAATTTTGCGGACGGGGTGACTACTAAGAAATTACAAACATATGAATGGTGAATATGATGCACACAAGAAACTGCCAAGTCATTCAAATCTAAGCCAATAAATAGTCTACATCAAATATGCACTGTTATATTGCTTTCTTAGCACTCGAGTCTCACCCAAAGTCAAATCTACATCTTACATTTAATCTACATTTTACATTTACACACACGCGTATTGTCGTCGTTGGAAACCCCATAATATTACAAGTGCAGATAAACGTGTTAAGCCCAATGCAAAACCAAAATGACGGACACCGACGACGAATCAAACAATTTTTCGATCAAATAAATAACAAGAATGTTTTGTTTTCATCATCGAAAAACCCTCTCGCCTGTCAGAAGGTAAATTACAGGCCCGCGCGGATAACATCATTATCATCATCATACCTTTTGCTCAATGAGATGATAAAACAACAGCTGACGTTTATTTTTTTTCCAACATATTCCTGGTGCCAGTCAGTCATGTGCCACAGGTCAGAGCCCTGAAACACATCACAAAAAAAAAAAAAAAAATGCCGCTGTGTTTAGGAAACAACGCCGAACGAGATTCAAGTGATCGATGATCAATACATCAAACGCTGTGATCAATATAGGAAACAGCTTAACCGCGAGCGTTATGATATCAGGAATAACAGTTAGTATGGATGGACTTCTCCGGTTTAATTTAAAGGCTAGAAATATTGTAGACCCCATGCTCTTAAAAAAAATATATAGGCAAATTTGTGGTAAAAATCTGGCAAATAAATGTAGAAAAAAGTGCATTAATAAGCTTCGGCTCAGTCTTTATCTTTTAGGTTTATTTTGGGCTGAAGGACAGGAGGCCTGTAGCCCACACAGAGCAGAATACATACGCTCACAAAAGTGTGTGTGTGTGTGTGTGTGTGTGTGTGTGTGTGTGTGTGTGTGTGTGTGTGTGTGTGTGTGCGTTTCGGGTCAGTTAGGCTATGTTCTTTAATTCTTAAAAATGAAGAAGCCTTAAATATTAAACTATTTTTTATTTGGGTGTATTTAAGCTTTTTTTTTTTTAAATGATTAGAGCCTTTTGCTGCAAGATCTAAAATCAAAGACTATTTTGAATGAACTTGTTTCTAAATTAATTCAAAGTATCCTTTGTAAAAAGAAGAAAAAAAGCTCTATTTATCTTGATTTAGTACTTTAGCTGACCACTGTCACGGTGTCACGGTTTCTATTCACATGGCTTTTTTGATACCTGGGAAACTAATAAATAAGTTGTTTGTCATTCAATGATATGATTTTTTTTTTAGTAACAACAACAAAAACAATAGTAACAACAATAATAGGCCTAATATTGGGGCGTAATCATTAATATTCGGGGGAATTAGCCTACATCTTATTTGATGGAGGGCGGTTAGGGACCTGGATAATGGATAGGGGCTGGCACAAAAAAGGTTGAGAACCACTGCATTAAAGAAAAAATCTCCCCTTCTTTCTGTGAAGATTATGTTCTGTTAGTGTTTAATGAGCAAACTCAATAACTATAGGCCTATATATCTTTCTTTTCTATGTGTCATTTCTTAATTTGTCCTGTGCCGCAAACTAAATCACTGGGGAACAATAAATAAAATCTATAAAAAAAAAATATAAAGACAAAGAGACTATTGACTGCCTCTCAAATTCCCTTACTAAACTGCTCACACACACACACACACACACACACACACACACACACACACACACACACACACACACACACACACACACACACACACACACACACACACACACACACACGGACAGTCAGATAAAACGGACAGCACCTGTATTGAAGAAGCGGATGGTACCGGCATCAATCACCGGCTGAGCTGACCGACTGTTCATTTATTTCTGTTAGTTAGTTAGTGAGCAGAGAGATTAGACAGATAACACTCACTGACCATCAAACATCTGTAAGTCTACAAACTATGTTCAATACACAATACAACATAATATGCTAACAGAAATATAGGCTTCCATTATTATTATTATTATTATTATTATTATTATTATTATTATAAGGCCTATCATTATTAGTAGTATCATCTACGATACTATATTCTGAAATGGCATTGTTAAAAAGTTCTTTATAGTTGCGTTACACTACATTTTTAGTGATCCAAATTATTGATTTAACATAAAATCACAAATGACCCATCTGCCTCGGTCAGGAGGATATGTGCTATTTATTTATTTAGGTTATGTGACAAATAGCAGAAGTGCACTTTGCTTTGGACCATCGCTATTTTAGTGTGTCATAGGACAAATATAATATAAGACGATATGATTGGACAATTTTTCTAAGCGGATCAAATCCCACACCAAACTTCATCTCATGGACTTAGTGGACTTCGCTCCAACCAAAGCAGCGAGCTGTTCTCTTATTGGTCTGCATGCAGCGTTGGGATCCTAACTCACTTTGTGACCTCCTTCACTCCCTCCCAACCTCCCTTACCGGCCTGCACCATGTCATTAATCTCTGTCAATCAATACTTCGATCAGGTTTATCACTAAGCGCATAAATGCAAAACCATACAGTCCGTGGGAAAACAAAGTTTAGCTGTAAGGAACTCCTGTTTCCAGAAACTGATACTTACTGTATTTTACCATTGACTGTTACACATATTCCATGTCAGGCCATCAACTGTCTGATTGTCATGTGTGTACAGATACACGAGAGCTACACGCGCACATACAAGCGTCAGATGCACTAGGCTAATATATAAAATACTTAGCCTACAACTTCTCAAAACTAAATTAGGCGTTACCATTTCAAATTGAGAGATAGGCGTATGGTGTGAGACATTGTGTTTTCCCCGGGCGCGTTTTCATCCCAGTGGGGAAGACCATTAAGAAAACTCTGCTCGTACCCGCCCCACATTTTAAATACACAGAGGCGCGCACCCATCTCTCTGACACGCGGCTCAGCCTGCTCTTAGTGGAAGCGCTGTTGGACCAGAGATGAGATATAGCCCCGGAGAGCTCCCATCCACATGAATGCATAAAGCGCTACAGTAGCCAACGACGCCGTGAAGACACTCGGTTCTGCACCTTCCTCAGAACATCAGAACTTATCTGCACCACACTGGACTGATTGGAGAGTTTTAATCAATGGATTGGCAATCAAACGGTTTGGTAATTTTACCAGGAGGGCTTAGGGGGTAAGAGAGAGCGCGCCTCCCTGAGTGAGCGCGAGAGAAGGAGCGTGAGGGAGAGACAGACAGGGGGAGAGGGTGGGGAGGGTGGGACAGGGGAACATATATCTTTCCAGCTATGGAGCTCACCATGGAGAACCTTCACAGCATCTCGCACTCCCAGGCGGGAGACCTCATGAGCTCTCCGCACGCGCGGCCGTCGCCGTCCCCCAGCTCCGCTTCCCGGAATCTGGTCTCACACGCTCCCGGCGCGCGGACAGCCATGGTCTCCGGCATGGCCTCACTCCTTGAGAGCTCTGGTGGGGACTACCGGACAGACCCGTCTGCGCTGTCCGGACACCTGCACCCGTCCATCAGCATGTGCGAGACCGGGATGAGCCTTAGTAACACATACACCACGCTGACCCCTCTGCAGCATCTACCTCCGATATCCACCGTCTCGGATAAGTTTTCCCACCCACACACTCACCACCATGCTGCCGCCCATCAACGACTCTCCGCCGGGAACGTCAGCGGCAGTTTCACGCTGATGCGGGACGACCACCGGGGGCTCGCCTCCATGGGCAATCTGTACAGTCACTACCCCAAAGAGATGTCCGTGTCCGGTATGGGCCACGGCTCGCTCTCCCCGCTGTCCAGCGGTCTGGGTTCTTTGCACAACTCCCAGCAGCCGCTGTCAGCCTACGGTCCAAGCGCACACCTCTCCACCGACGCCAAGATGCTCTCTCCGGTGTCAGGGTTTGAGTCCCACGCCTCCATGCTGTCCCGAAGTGACCAAGAGCACCTGGCCAGGAGTTTAGGAGGTCACGGCCACGGTATGATCTCCAACCTCAATGGCATGCACCACCACCCGCACAGTCACCTCCACTCCCAGGCGAACGGCGCGGTAATGCTGGGGGGCCGCGAGAGGCACGGCCACGGAGCCGGGCAGGGAGGAGCAGGGTCAGGCATGCAGGCGGAGGAAATCAACACAAAGGAAGTGGCTCAGCGGATAACGGCCGAGTTAAAACGGTACTCCATCCCGCAGGCCATATTCGCCCAGAGGATCTTGAGCCGATCGCAGGGAACCCTGTCAGACCTGCTACGGAATCCCAAACCCTGGAGTAAGCTCAAGTCAGGCCGGGAGACCTTCAGGAGGATGTGGAAGTGGCTGCAGGAGCCCGAGTTTCAACGGATGTCTGCTCTACGGCTGGCCGGTAAGACTACTGTCCTTTCATTATTATTATTTTACATTTTACAAAACTGATGCGACTGAAGTAGCCTAACAGCCCGGTCACCTTACACCGTTATTTCCCCAAATTAATAACAGACACACTAAACTTGCGCAGACCTAAAAGATTCAGCACCACGGACAGTTCAACCGGCTAAAACAAAGCGTGCAGAGGCACAGCGTCTTCACCACTAAACATAACTCTATCTTTATTTCCTAAACCTTAAACACATAGGCTATAGGTTGTTTCTTAAAAACAGTAAAGTCTAATTGTAGTGCATTTAGAGCTCTGTAAAACAAAGATGTTAATGGTTGTTTTGGGCGTGCACATTGGCGTTTACGCGGGCTGTTGTAGACTAAATTTGCAGGTCTATATTTTTGATCGGCACATAGCAAATCGCCATTGATTCACAATAAACCTCGAAATAGTTGCCCTCCCCCGACGCCTTTTTCCCCTCCCTCCCTCTCTCTGTGTCCGACGGTAAGACACAGCGGTAGGCTACTGCATGCATGGGCCCACTAGTTGCGCGGGAGAAGCGTGGTGACCCCAGGCTGCCTGATCAATATGCCAGTTCCCACTCTCCCTTTTAAATGTTGCGCACGGATCAATATTCGTATCGGAGCTGAAAGACGCAATAACCACACGGTCTCTATCCGGCTTTGCATTTAGTACTACGCTGTAGTAAAAGCTCTAAATTTAGAACACAGACAGGTATGATCGCTGGTGTGATGCAGGACAGACGCTTCTTCCCCTAGTGCTAACAGTGCACTCAGATGAGCAAAATATCACCATGAATAACATCATGATTTCAGTGGATCAAACAAAACTGTAAAACACTGATTTGCCTTCACCCAGGACACCATTCAAATAATCAGATGTAAAAAAAACCTTTATAAACAGGACTTATACTTTTGAAAGTCTACCTCCAGTGCTGCCTCTATGATCCCCAGATCTATTTCAAGGCAACCATAAGCTTAAACTGTTCTGATGAAATATTGATTGCTACTGGGAAGGAGATTGCTAACAGGGACCAGTATACAGTAGATAAGAATATAGAGCATACAGAGGTTTTGATACTGAAAAACACAAAGGGAATGGGAATTCACTGTTGGTTTCAATAAGTCAGAAGACTATATCCAGTAGCCTTAAAATATATCACAGTTCTACCTTTGACATCCTTCTTTTCCAGATGGATATTGCAATGCATCACAGTCAATGCAACAACATTAGATTTAGCAGAATCACTACAGTGTCTTTACAGAAGAGATCAAATGTATTGACTGCTAGTTTTTATATTTTACTTTAAAACATTGAATCAACCATGTACTTGAATAGATAGATAGATAGATAGATAGATAGATAGATAGATAGATAGATAGATAGATAGATAGATAGACAGACAGACAGACAGACAAGGATTAGTAGCTGAGGCTGTGAGTGTCATTAATAGTGTAGCTCTGTCCTTTCTGTGTTTGCCTGGCTTTACACATAGGAGATCAATAAGGCCGTTTCCCCTTCCCAACCCCCTTCTTTCCCACTCCCTTGGTACTCCCTCTGTTTTTCTTTCTCTTTCTCTTTCTCTCCCTCACTCTCTGCAGCATATGACAATAATATAATCTTTAACCTGGCAACAGGCAGGCAGGTTGTTTGGCTTCAGGAGATTGGCACCACCGAACAACCCCCCCAAAAAACATTGACTGGAGGACGAGGATGAATGAGAGCTGTTTCATAAAGTCAAACAATGCACACAGCCATTTCGACTCTCCCTGCTCTCTTACCAGACCCATGTTTTTTAATGCCCATTAAACTTGCTTGCGGCATGAAAGATTAATATCAGTGTGCTGTTTCTCATATTTTCTGAAGAATCCAAATGGACTAAATTGGGATGTACAAAACTTTATTCAGCCCGGCTTAAGTGCAAAAGCGAGAAAAGCAAAACTGACTGAAAAAGAGGTGGGAGATGCCATTGATTGAGTGAGGGCAGGCAGGTTTGGGCTTTGTGTGAACAGCCAGATAGAGGCAGGGTAGTGAAAGGATCAATACAGACCTTAATAATTGATAAGTATAAGGGATACAGAGAGGAGAGGGGAAGAAAGAGAGAGTCAGAGAGCGGTGTTGTTAGAGCTTGTAACAGCATCTTCTAGGTAAGCAAAGCCAAATCTGTGGTTAACAGCTGAAGACCACACACCTAAACACCACGGCAGAGAGTGTGTAAGTGGTTTTGAAGAACGCATGTTTATGTTCCAAAACATCATGTGTAATATCAACAAAAATCTGACATCAACAAGGATGGTGTAGACTTTCAGTGCTGAAAACACCCCATTTATGAAGCAGGAAAAGAAGCATCTCTGTAACAAAAGACCTACAATATTTGTAGTGAAATCAGACCAGGAAGGCTGGCATTTGAACACAAACATGAAAAGATCAGAGCTTAAGAGCATCTTACAGTAGGCAAAGAGCATTAGAGCGTCCAGTTGCCTATCGAGTCGTAATGAGTGCTTTCTGCTCATGTCAGCGAATCCTCAAAGCAATCCAAGGTTGTGATGTCATTTGATTTTAAAGGTTGCAATGCTTTATGGGGTTTGTAATGCACCTTTATGGGAGCATGCAAGCACATTTCACCCAGCATGTGTGCGTGCAAGTGCTTCAACATGCACGTGTGTGTGTGTGTGTGTGTGTGTGTGTGTGTGTGTGTGTGTGTGTGTGTGTGTGTGTGTGTGACTGGGTTATAGAGTGTGTCTGCACTATACATTGTTCAGGCTTATCTGACTCACTCTGAATCGGTATTGATTTCCTCTCCTCTGCTCTCTTCGGCTCTCTCTCTCTCTATCTCTCTCTCTTTCTCTCCCTCCTTGCCTTCCTCCTTTCTCCCCCTACTTTCTCTTCTGGCTCTGTACCAGCATCAGCAAAGCAGATCCTTTGCCTTCCACCCTTATTTCATTTCTGCTCTCTGGTCATCTCTCTCTGTAACACACAGAACTCACTTTGGCACACTGGAGTGAAATATTTTGACACTCTGTATGAATGAGAGTAAATGTACCCATCCTTACGAAGATGTTATAATAAAGCACAGTATAAAAAAGCTGTAACTTCATGCAAATTGTAAAACAGCCGCAAGCAAAATATTTGAAATGACCTTTCACGACATACAACTGATGAAATTGGATATTTGTGGCAGTTATGACCACAAAGCCCCCTTCTAATCAATCATATCTCATTATTTTAACATCACCAAACTACAGGCAGGGCTGTAACATGAAGTTAAAAAATGAATGTCTGTAATGAGGCTAGGTGGTAGAAATATGATTACATCCCTCCACTTTGCCTATTGAGTATAAACTGCCTTAACTTCTCATGATAAATATTAACATAAATATGTAAACAGGCAGGCAGAGAATAGGAGGTTTTAGTTTGAGACATCTCTTAATCCGAGTTCTTAATTTGAAACACAGTCTTAGCTTCGGTAAACCTTCATTAATTGCCTCATGCCAGTTTGGAAAATGCCTCCTGATCTCACACAGCAGCAGACTGGCGTTAAAGGTGCCGATTTGTCTGATTATTCAGGATTAAATTACAACTTTTTAAATTTAAGTTTATTGTTAAAGGAGAAATTTATCACACAGAAACGTGTTGCAAGAGAGAGAGAGAGAGAGAGAGAGAGAGAGAGAGAGAGAGTTTGTGTGTGTGTGTGTGTGTGTGTGTGTGTGTGTGTGTGTGTGTGTTCATAATTGCTTATATATCTGAGCAGAGAATTATTTTTAGCAACACCTGATTTCTAGTTACATCATTTCCCAGTTAGCCAATTTATTTTATTAAAATGTGCGGCAGGGGAAACCGACACAGACTTGGTTTTAGTTCATCATCTCTAGCACAATAGGTATTTCTTTTTACAACGTAGACTGATATTTTAAACGTTTGTTCGTTTAGTTTAAAAAAAAAACACGTTTCTTTATAGTCTACAACTTCGCCCACTATTAATAATCCTTCAAACAACATATCGGTAAAGCAGGCCGCAGGTTTCTTAGTATTTAGGCAAAACACTGTTCCTCATCAAATTAAAAGCTGGAATGATAAAACATATTCTGATCATTTAAACAAATAAACCAACTTCCGGGCAAATAAAACATTTAAAAATGCCTTGATAAAACACCTTCTCCAAAAACAAAAACGCCGAATTTAAATCATCGTCGCTAATAAAATGTTATATTTTATAATAGCCTTCTAATAGCGCTTCTGAAAAATATTCCTAAACGCTGCCCCTACATTTCTCTTAACCTTTCCCTCAGTAGCTCGTTTTTTCGTTTGCACCGACAACTCGTTTTATTAACCCTCTTTAGCAACAAATGTTAGAAAATAGAAGCCTGTGCTCTCTGGATTCAATTGGCCAATTCATTCTGAGTTGTTTTGGAGTGAATGAACACCATTTGTTATAGGTGGGGAAAAGGAGAGGAATAAAAACACGGTTTATAGACTACAAGCCAATATCTGATAGGCTGTAAAGCTGCCGATCACTCGTCTCAACAGGCTCAACACACGCTTTCCATTGACAAATAAACGAAAGCTTTCAGATAATCCAATCCTAGTCAATTGAGAGGATTCTTTAGGACGGTTTGGTTTCACCGCTGCTGAATGTTAATGCGGGTGGGGTTGATGGCGTTTTTCCTTTCCCAGCAATGAAAAGGCCTATAATATGATCAATATAATCAATAACCGTACATCTGAGAGGTGTGACAGAGAGTGATTGACGCCAAACTGTTTCTCGCCTGCAGTAGTCCGCCCAGGTCGGGAGAGGGCCCGCCTCACCGGACACAAAGCCCGATCTCATCCGTCCGTCCAGGCGTCGACTAGCAGCAGCACGGTGCGGTTAGTTCACCGTCTGCCCCCCCCTCCCCCCCATCTGCACACACACACACACACACACACACACACACACACACACACACACACACACACACACACACACACACACACACCTTTGTTAAGTAAATAAACATAATGCACTCTTGCAACTATAAAGTAGGCTAATAGATTTTTATTTATATTGATATTAGGCAGTCTGCCTTTTGAGGATATATCAGTCATATCAAATCTGCTTTTTCATTTCACAATTCACCACATCACAGATTATAGATAGATAGATTCACTGTGATACCTTGAGGACAGCTGCCATCTGAGAATCTGAAGTTACTGCTCATTCAACATTTCAAAACACACCAGACAGTGTTTTCAGACCAAATCCTATTGTTAACTGGAGCCTGAAGTCAGCATCATTTAGCCTGTAACACTTAATAATCTATTGTGTTTACTATAAATTATGACTAATGGAAATTTGAAGTCCTCCTCTTCTCTCAAACATGTTTTTTTTTCTGATTGTTACTGCACTTGGATGTTTGAGCTTTGCTGTGCAGGATGATGTATGTGCAGAGTTGAAAACTTTCACCTGCTGAAGGAGGACAGTATGTGTTTACCTGAGCCAATCGTGGGTCAATATGCAAATATACAAGTTGGATGTGGAAACTCGAAGCCTCCAGTCCACCTAAAGTTAGTTGGACTTTTCAGTGAAGGAGGAGACAACATGTGTCTGGTACAATATTTTAAAATGAAAAATACTTGGATATTCATAGATTTTGGATACTTCTATGACGGAGAGGATGTCATTTTAAGAGTTTTTGTTTTGTATGGAAAAAAACACTGTCTTTTTATACTTCTTAAAAAATGCATGGAATGGAATTTTTAAAGAAATTGACTGAAAGATTGTTGTCCAATCAAGCAATTTTTGTCAGCCAGCTCGCTCATAGCTGCAGCTTTCTACCAAGCTATCACATGTACTGTAATATAACAGACAAGAGTCAACCATCATCCTTAAGTGCACAGTCTTAGAGACAGTGGAAGGCAGAGTAAAAAACAGCAGACACTTAAGATAAAGCAGAGCGGCTCTTAAAGGAGGCACAAGTACAACTTAACATGCTGCACATCCTGTGATTTAATCTTTGGATCAGCAAGAGGTTGACATTAAGCAAAGTACCTTTAGCATCATTGACACCAGGACATTTGGAAGAGACAACACAAGCACGTGCCACTTGAGACTGCTGCTTGTCTCTTCAGAAAAGTCCATTTAGTAATGAGGCAACTAAAGATAGCCTACAACGCTGTGGATCTCGTCTCAAGAGAGCTCAATCTAATGAGCAGCTCCTTCTTTACCTTCCCTGTGGTCCTATTCAATGCTGTGAGAGGGGATGTTCAGGGGTCTCATTTGAAATGGATCGATGGATTATTTGAAATATGTATTGAACAGGCCCAGGCCTTGTGCCATATCCTTGGTTCCACTTGGTTGCTCTGCAGGCCTCAGAGCTGCAGTTGCATTTGAGCTGATGGAGGAGAACCAGAGTGGTGTTGGCATTGTAAAATAGCCGGTAGCACAAGTTGTTCGAAAACAAGCATTACATATTAAATTATCACTATATTAGCACTAGCATTCAGTCATTACATTAGGGAGTATTGAGTTTGGTTTGAGACAGCACTTAGAGAGCCGCGAGGAGATTCTGGCATGGCTGGGCCTGAACCAATTGAATAAACGTTCCATGAAATGGTTCTGAAGTGCGGATCAATCAATATGGGGGCTATCAATCTGAGGGCAAATTAAAACAATTGAGAAAAACAACAAGAGGGAAACAGTTGAAGAAGTCCAGAAGGTATCTGTGCAGGCTCTAATGCAGGGGCAAACATATAACCTATAGGCCTACACTCTGCTGAGGAAAACATCTTAATTATGCTGTGCTTGCAGTATCAAAGCATGAACAATGGCAATTCAAACACATGCACGCTCACACACAGGCATGCATACACACAGGCATGCATACACATGTGCACATTCATATTGATCTCCCTCCTCACAGTCAAATCTGTTTACTGCTGTTGTCTAAACCTGCTGTAAAGTCATCAATCATTTGCATATACACCACCTCCACACTGCAGCCAGCCTTCTCCCTCCTTCACTCATCCCCTCACCCTTTTCTTTTTGTCCTTCCTTTCTCTCCCACACATGTGCACAAACACTCCAAGACTGCGATGAATATAATTCTTCACGTTGTTTGTTTCTTTTACGCAGACCACATCTCATGCACGCGTGCACACTTTTTGTAAAAAAATAATTCGTGACGTATTATGACAGACATTCCTTTGTCCTCCTCCAGAGCCAGAGCTCTCAGACTGGATGACTGTCACTCTTTCCCGCCACATGTCCTTTGTTCTTCCACAGATAAACAATTTCTTCTCCGTCAGTCTGTCACAAAGCGCGCTCCCGGGCTATACTCTCCAATGTGAGGTCGTACGCGCGCACACGCACACACACACACACACACACACACACACACACACACACACACACACACACACACACACACACACACACACCTCGGTCTCGCAGATCGATGGGGATCGATCGGGTGGGGAAGGGAGCCCTGATTACTGGACCACGTGTTCAGGAGAAAACCGCGGAAAATCGATCATTGCAGCTTTTTAGGGCAGCAGAACAGAACAGACTGCCTTCAGTCTCCACAGCTACAGCCGAGCCTACTGATGGTGCATCTAGGCACGGCACACCACTTCTTTGTCAGCATTTTACATCATCAGGCTCCTCCAGTTTCAACAAGACACGCAGACCCACAGTGTAAACTATTTATCCACCATAACCTCTTTTTTTTAAGAGAACTGTATCATTAGACAAGCAGAATAAAATGAAACCTAATTTTGCCCACATGTTAATAACAAAAACTCACCTTCTCTACGTTTGGCCAAACTTTAAAGGACCTTACTGGTGTTTTTGCATGTTAACCCATCATCCACAAACTCAGTGTACAACCCACTTTACATTACTGATGACCATGTTCCAAGCCTTCTGTGAGTTTTTAGATTGATTTCCTATCCTCTAGGCGGCCACATGGTTTCAGTTCATTTCACTGCACTTTGAAAATCAACTTGTAGAGATTTGAAACTTGCTTGAAATAGGGAATCCATGCCGATGAACAATTAGGTTTATTAATGTTTTTTTCAAATGTTTTTTTCATGTTATACTGCAGATGTTAGTAGCACTAAAGAAACTATCCTTTGTGTAGCATTCAAGGACAGTTCGACATCTGGGCATTGGTCCTCAACTGCTGCAAAGTATGATTTGCATCCACAAAGTATTTAATAAATATAAACAACATATTGTTTGTCATCTCAGACTGTTCTTCAACACACACACACACACACACACACACACAGGAAGAGTTTTCTACTACCTGTTTAAAATATGGACTTTGATAAGAACATTGAGATAACGGTTAGCTGTGAAGCAAGTTTTAGATCTCCAAAAGTTGATTGTCATACCACAATGAATGATAAATGGAAAAGGCTGCCTGGAAGGTAGGAAATCAATCTAAAAACTTTTAGTGTACTTTGGCAAATAGCGATAAGATATACAATATTCTAAAGGCTGAAACTTGCATAAGCAACTATTAGCTAATGGCCATTAAGACGTTTTAATTTGGTGTTTTTCCCTCACCAGTGTCGACTCACTGACTCGTTACTCTTCTTTCTGCCTTTCCATTCTCTCTTTTTTAGCCCTCTTTTTTCCCTCCTGTTACCCTCCCCCTTTGTTCATTTGAACTCCAAATGTGTTCCTTTTTACCTGTATGATATACAGTCATGATGTATATTTACATTTTAACAGTGAGCTAAACACTTTCAACTGAAAAATTACAACTCATATACACAAAAACATGCATGCACTCAAACACCTGCATTGGTCCATTTTTTAACCTTTTGCTTTTACCGTCTGTTTTGCCCTTCAGCCATTTTAATTGTCATTCTTAAATTCTTTAGCATTTCCCTTTATGCCATAATTAGGTGTCTAATTAGGCATCCCACCCTTGTCTTATTTTTCATTATTTGTTAGTTCCCAACCAATGTTGGGTTTGGTATTGCTTTGTAAGGATCCTAGAATATTTTGATGGCAATAAAACTCCTTCCTTTTGTTCTGTCCTCCCTCTTCCTTTCCTCTGTCCATTCCCTTCCTCTCTCCAGCATGTAAACGTAAGGAGGAGGACCGAGGACGGGACCGCAACCAGGTGCCAAAGAAGCAGCGACTGGTCTTCACCGACCTGCAGCGTCGCACTTTGGTAGCCATCTTCAGAGAGAACCGCCGCCCCTCCAAGGAGATGCAGATCACCATCTCCCAGCAGCTGGGCCTAGAACTCTCCACCGTCTCCAACTTCTTTATGAACTCACGCCGCCGCTGTACGGACCGCTGGGACACAGAGGAGCACAATCACGGGGTGCATGGCCACGTGCACACTCCTCATGGAAACAGCAACAACAACAACTCACCGATCCAACCTGGTACCTCCTGTGCAGCCACTTTCTCTAAGGCCTGACGGTGGCAGGACGGATGGTTGAACAGATGCACGGAGGATGGAGGGGGGGGATGTTTTTCACTAAAGCACTCCTGCAGAGCTACAGGGTGTTAAGCTTCACACCACTCATCTGATTCATCTGCTCAGAGTGCTGATGACTTGTGCAGATGAATCAGATCTTCTCAATGCTCCATGTGTTTTCTTTCAATCTGAATGTTACTCTTAGGGGTTAACATGCATTTCAAATTGTGGTTCTTCAAACCAAAGATCCAGTAGCTTTAAGAGAGGTGCCCTGAAACAACCACACGTTGAGCTGAGTAAATCCAACTGAAAACCAAAGGAAATCCATCTACACTAAACCGCACTGTGGGTCTGTGTTGAAGCCTTGAAAGGAGGAGGTTTTGCTTTAGGATCCTCTGCTGATTGTCAGGATGTAAACACACCAAAGAATTACTCATGACAGGGAACAGATAGCTTTAAGACAGGAAACCTTGAGCAGCCGCACGTTGGTCTTCACAAATCAGCCAGAAATCAGACAGTGGATGTGTCTGCTGGGCCGTGATCAACCACTCCACATTTCAGTAACAGACACTGAGGCTGATTGAGAGGTATGTTTGTGTGTCAAGTGTCTGTTAGATGCTCTCGGCAGGTCCTTTGACCTGCTAACCACATACCACTTTCGCGGCTCTGCATCACTGCAGGCGTGTGTGTACATGTGTGTAATATTCACATGCTTCGGGTTGCTTCTGGGGTGTATTCCTCTACAGTGATTCGGCCTGCTCCACGTCAGAGTAACAGTGCCACCTGCTGTCCATTTAAACCACAGCTAAACAAGTTTGAGCATGTAGGTGCACCTCCAGTATGTCTCCCGCAGGCCTACCTCAACACAGTGTAGCCTGCATTGTAGATTTCTATTAGGATAAAGATACCAATACTCCATATAAGCAGGAGTGTAGCCCTGCAAACACCAAACAAACTGAGACACAATGATAAAACTTAAAAAAATGTACTCACAAACCCTTTGATACACATTTGAATGTTTGTTTCTTATGACTCGTTGTACGGCAACATGGCCATAGACCGTGTAGCCACTTGAGAGGTTATTTTCAGGTTAAAAAAAGGAGAACAATCAAACAGGGATGACACTCCCCACATTTAAAAAGTGTCATGCCCAAATGTAGGGAGTGAGGGAGGGGGGGGGGTCTGCTCTGTTCTAGTGGCCAAACGCAGAGGTCAAATGTCACAATATAGGATCCTGAGTGCCAATGATGTTTGCCTCTTTATGATAATCAGAGAACAGGTGCAGCCCGCTCCATCGCCATGTGCCCCGTTGTGTCTGGCCTGTGTCATTACAACCGTCAAACTGCGAGCACTACACAGGCACGTTACCTATTCCATACCTCAGAAAAACATTGATGTGATCGACATGAAACACAATGAAAATGACTGTAAATAATATTTAATTTCATCTCTCTTTCTCTCTCTGTCTCTCTGTCTTATCTATTCTCTATTTATCTACTCTCTTGCTACTCCCCCTGTTGTGTCTTTCTTTCATTTCTCCCTCCTTAACTATTGATGCGGGTAATAATAGTACCATAGACACATGGTTTCTCTCTAGTGACTTTTGTGCTATGTTGTGCTGAAACTATATGTAAAGAAGCACCTTGTTGACAAAATGTAAAAACTTAAAGATGAAAAAAAAAGAAAAATGAACATAGACTGATCCTATGCACAGAAGAGGAAGGAATACCACAAATGAGGAACTGTGCATATTTGTGAATACCTGTGTGATGGAAGGACCTCTTCCTTCATCTCTGAACTTTGAGCCCTTTGAACTGAACTGTCACTGCATTCCTCTGCTGATGGTGTTTTTGGTTACCATGAGAACCGCCTCATTTCTTTGTGTCTTTTTAAATTTTTTTGTGTGGGCAAAGCCACTTGTTGTATAGCATCTTCTAGCGGGAGATAATCATATTAGAGAGGAGATGCAGACAGGTGGAAGAAGGGTGCAGCTGAGCATCAGAGGCCCATCATCAGACTGGAGGGAAACATTTAAGTGACGTTCCTTCATAGTTTGGGTTCTGCTTGTGCACTATAACAGATTCCCTGTTGGAGGTGTCATTTAAGATGTTTTCTAGAGTCAAGAAGGGAACAAAACTGTAGCTTTTTAGTGCAGATATTTGAAGCTCAGACCCAAAGCAAAGAGTTAGTGATGGAAACAGTTGTGTGTGTGTGGCTACCTCACAGAATAGAGTGGACTGTGACACAGCCATCAACCATCAATACCAAAGATACTTCAAGCCTGCCGTGTTCACACCGGACCTGGGACGTGCACACACATGCAAACACAACACACATGCAGATATACTGCATGCTGCTGAGTGCACATCCACACTTCCACAGAGCAGTCGTGCTGCGTGACAAACACACAGAGGTGTTTGTTATGTGGGAAGAGTTGAGTGCCTTTTTCCTTCAACCAGGGGTTGGACTGCTCTGCACACACGCACGCACGCACACACGCACACACGCACGCACGCGCGCGCGCGCACAAACACACACACACACACACACACACACACACACACACACACACACACACACACACATGCACACAGTGTTTAAAGTGAAGGGGGGGCACACATTGGATGAAGGGGGGGCACACACTGGATGAAGGGGGAGCAACACAGGAGGAGGTCCTCATGACATAAAAAAGCCACTTTTGTTTGATTTCAACTAGCACTTTTTTGAAAAAAAAAAAGTAAAAAAGATTGTTAACCGCCACCATTTTGTTTTGATATGTTTTTACATGCTGGTGAGACGATGTCATCTCACACAGAGACCTCTCCATGATACACACATGTACACACACTCCCACCAGAGATATTTTTGTGTAATTTATAACCAGAGTGTAAGTGTGTGTGTGTGTATCGGACTGTTTACAAAGCCCCTCTAATCCTGCTCTTTCATTGGCTCACATCTAAAACTTTAACCTTTGTAACAACCAACCAATGATCAATCAGTGTAGAAATGATGAGACCTTTCAGCTCCAAAAGACACATGATGCCCGCCGGTGACCCCCGCCCATCCAAACCCTCTTCGCTGGTTCCCTCCGTCCAGGGTAGCATCACAACGAGGCAGGCATGTGTAGACAATTCATCTCGATATACCTCAAATCTTTATTGTAAAGGTTAATATAGTGAAACAATAATGACAATGTTTAGCGGTGAGAGTGACATTAAAGTCACAGCAAAATGATTGTTCCGTTTTATAAGGTTTGTTTAAAGGAGCGTGTGCAGTATAAGCCGTCTTATGGTTTGACATCTTTTGTAATCTGTTAATTTATTGTTTGTAGGTTTGCATGTTGTCCTTTTTTGGAGTTAAGAGAAACACTAAAAGGAGGTGTAAGGATAATTGAAGAGGTAGGAAAGGACGTAATATATAATAATGTAGCAGTAGGGGAGGAAGAAATCAGTGACGAAAGATTATGAATACAAAGAAAGATGTAGGAATTGAGAACGTTGTTAAAGATCAAGTTGAAAATGACACATCATCTGTTTTGCATCACTTTTTGGCTTATTTTGTGTTTGACAATTGTCTTCTGTGTGTGTTAAAGTGATTCCCATATTAAAAAAAAGAAGAACCAACCAAGCACCTCTGTCATTAGGGTTGGGATGAGCGATTCTTTTATGCATGGATACTATATAAGTGTATATAAACTGCAGGATGAACTGTACCTCTACAGGTGGAGAGGGGGAGAAACAGGGGAAAAAAACAACTGGGTTTTGGTTTCCAAGTACATTCTTTTTAGCGTCTTTCATGTGCTGTTTGTGTATTTGTATAAAATATGTGTGTTTGTATGTGTATCAGCTTCATCGCTGTGTGTCTTTCCTCCTGTTGTAACCCTTCCCTTTGTGTAGAAATAGTCTCCACACTTCCATGTCTGTATCTACCCTTTGTTTCATCACACAGTTGGTAGTGTGAGTTCCTCTGTTTTGTTCCTGTATTTCAGCTCATCCGTATTTAATCTAAATTCGATCGGCCTGGGTGTTTGTCTGCTTTAGGGGAAGCATAAACAAACAGACAGCCAGGCAGCTGAAATACGGGTTTCTTCCAGTGCCTCAAAATGGCGTCATTTGCTTTTTCCTTCGGACAGACCTCACAGCTCTGGAACCCCCAGTGTCGATGTTCTCTCCCTCTTCCCTTACTAACCAATCAATCAGAACCAAGTGTCTTTGTGATGGTAGAAGACAATCAATTTCAAATAGCAGAGACAAAAAAAAAAGAAAGAGGGAGAGAGAAAGAGAGTGATGGAGGAGGGCAGAGAAAATGACTGGACAGGAGAAATGGGAGGGGAGGAGAAAGGATGGCTCTTAGAGAAATCAGTGTGTATGTATGTGTGTGTGTGTGTGTGTGTGTGTGTGTGTGTGCGTGTGTGTGGTCACCTTTAACCTCTGCAGAGTGGCCTTTACGGTGGGGGTTGAGGCATCCAGGACAGGACCCTCCCCCAGCCACGATGGAGGTGGTGACGGGTACTTGTTAAGTGGACATGTAATCGAAGATGTTGATCAAATGCCCACATACGCACACACACGCACATGCACATGCACACGCACACATGCACACACGCACACGCACACACACACACACACACACACACACACACACACACACACACACACAAGAGCTTTCTTCTGATTTTCATCTCCCAGGAACACAGTGAGTGTGTCAGTCGTCTGTCTGCCTTCAGCCTGTGGAGGGAGACTCAAGTAATAACTGGAACAAATAATACACCAAGTGAAAACCAGTATGGTTAAATTGTGTGTTTTGACTAAAACAAATAAAGAAACAAGCAATTGGCTGACTTACTTCATTTTCTGTGTGATGCTTTCTTACTGTGGTGCTCTGTTGCCATCTGGTGGTGGTGTAAAATAAAAGTAGTCCAGAAATGTACAGCAGTACAGTATACTAATTGTGATACGGTTTTGCCAGTTACTAGTATACAAAAATACCAGCATACTTTGCCATTTATACTGACAGGAAATTATAGAATACACAAAACATGTGTTTTCAGTGTTGGATGTGAATCCAAGAGCCATCAAAATGTTTTTCCTTAGATTTTATACTTATTTTTGTTTTCCAACATATTTTGGAGCTGTTTCACCACCAACCACAGTTTCCTTAAATGTTTTCCAGCTGTGAGCGTCACCTCCATTTCCTTTTTGCATAGCATTGAGGGAAGGAGAATACACCAGCATCACACTTAAAAATAGACCACATTTAGTATACATGCTGCCTGCTCTCATTCACATACTTTATTTAGTCACTTTTCTGGTGTTAACATACATACTTAACACCTGCATCAGTTAGTTGAAAAAGGGCCTATGTTACTTATTATCGCAACTCAATCAAGACTTTGGGAACAATGCTTTTTTGAAATAAAATAAAAACAGCTGGATTGAATAAAAAACATCCTGTAATAAACTCTTTTTTGTGAAAAGAAGCAACACTTCATAATAATGAGCTGAGTTTAATTGTGATGAACAATTTTTATTTAATGAGCCGAGTTCAAAAACATGATTTCACTTTTTTATTTTTTTTATTTAGTTATTTTAATACTGTTATTGTGGTTATATTAAAACTGCAATAACAGATTTGTTGGCCACTTGGGGCCAGCAAAGAAGCTGTGAACAATATTATCACCTTTTAAACTAATATTTCTAACTTGTTTGCACATCAATCAGTTATGAAACAACTGGTTTCCACCTGGTGACGGTTCAATATTCACTCTCTTTTAAATTTGCTTTTGGTCTCTACCAACTCCTGAGGGAAATATCTGGCTCTGTCTCCTTACCTTCTAAATGCTCCACTTTGTTCATCAGCTAGTCTCTAACTGTGTCTATCCGCTGTTTGGTGCTGAGCAGGGAGTGTGCAATGGCTTTTTAAGGCTTTTTTTTTTTTTTTCCGAAAGCAGGTGCCTGTTGCAGCCTAAAATGACCCTATGAGAGTGGTGAGAGTGAACCAAAACAGTAAAGTTAAAGAAAATCACAACAATGAGCTGAAAGATGTTGTGAAGCTCTGTAGAGCTGCAGAGTTGGGTGATAATTCACTGTGGGTTTGTCACTACGAGCGAGTCATTCGTTCCGTTGTTAATATAAAAATATTGATTATAGCAGCTTTAAATATGTTGAGTATTTATTCATATGATTATTTATATCACAGTGTCTTATTTATTTAATATTCGCTCATACTTGCACCCAACATAAATACCTGACCTCACTAATGCTCTTGCAGCTAAAGGAGAGCAAATCCCTGCAGCCAAGTCCTAAAATCTTTGGGGAAAACCTTCCAGAAAAGTGGAGGTTGTTGTAGCAGTAGATTAGGTAGATTTGAATATGTTCAACAATCATATTGACCATGTACTGTAGTGTAGCTTGTGTGTGAGTGACATTTTTTGAGAATCACGTGACACAAGCAGCAAACGAGAAGAGACACAGGACACTTTTGACAGAGTCACATCATGCTTTTATGACGAAAAGGAGTTCATTTACAAGACAGACAGTATATAAAACATACATTGAAATAAAAAAAGAAATCATAGTGTGTTCTATAGACAAGTACATTATTGGCTCACCCTTCCCTTTGAGACCAAGCAGCCATGGGACTGAGCAAAACATGGGTGCCCCCTGGAGAAAAGAAGCAGCAGTTAAATCCTATATTACTATACCTACACTATGTACAGTTCAACAGTCATTTTCCTCTGTCAGACATGGCAAGGAGGTCTACAGATTTGATGACATGATATGGCTAATAGATCTAATATGTACAGTTTCTGTTCTTCACATCCAAGGACTTGTCTTTGTGTTAGCTCTGCATTTATATGGAGCGCTCAGCACCCATTCCTAGGTTTCAGGAGTCAGTAACGACCTTGTCAACAGGGAACAATTATGCATTAGTGCAAAAACTAAAAGTGGTCGATTAAAAAACGTTCTGAAATATTTAACGAGGTCGGTGCCAAGTTGATAGAGAGACAGAGAGAAAAGACAGAGAGAGAAAAGAGAGAAAGAGGAGAGAGAATAAGTTTACCCCAGCCAAATTTAAGGAAATAAACTATATTTTCCATTAGAGGGCTCCAACAAATACAGAGCTATACCACAGTGACAGCTTCCTCTGAAGAGTGGGAGAGGTAAGAGAGCGTTACATCGGCTCAGACCTGGGGGAAAAAAGAGTCGGAAATGTGGCACCATCTCGTTCTTAAAAGAGGAAAAACATCTTAAAAGGTAATGTGGAAACCTAGGAATGAGTGCCAACCAGGTCTGTAAGAGCTCTGTACGCCTCCTCCTACTCCAGAGGGATTCTGGGAGAGTGGCAAGGTTCAAGATAGATCAATGAAAGGATGCCATTAATAATCCTATCCCCATACAGCATTGATCAGTCCCACCATCCTGCTTAGAATATCAATCGTTTTATCTACAGCTTATACATCCTCTGTGTGTGGATAGATATGTGTAAAAGTACAATCATCCCAAGTAAACAAATGCTTCTTTTGCAAGATGCACACGTCTTTAAATATCCGTGAATGCAGGTGCAGCAGATGATATGCCCCTTGCTTTGAACTGTACCAGATTAAAAACACTTTAATGGTCCCACCTGCTCTTACAGCAAGTCTGTTTCAACCAGTCCCATGGCCAGCAACAATGGCACCCATAGCTCTCCATACAGGTGTAGATGAGAGTTTGGCAAGACCAATCACTGTATACAAAAGGCATGCATAGATTAAACCTGCTAAGACCACAAGAAAGAAAGTTTTGTTTCTCTAGAGAGGAACTGACCATTTGCCGATCAGTTCTCAGTCGTATGCAGAGAATGAATGATGCTGTGACATTTTTATCATGGTTTGTTACTGTTTGTTGTGATGGCAGTGAGACTGGCGGGGGGCGTCAGAGAGTATTTGTCTAATCTACAAACTGAGTCCCAGCAAACCAGGTCAGAACGGTTGCTTTTGGTCAGATGGAGACCTCTCCTCAGAACTCCCTTTACACAACGGTGGCTGAGGGCAGACACCCACGGCGGAGAGGAGGTCACGCTATGGCTATAGGAAAAAAATCTGTGAACTACTGACTTATGAATCTAACAGTCAATTTCCCCTTCTCCCTTTAGTTTTTTTCACTGTATGAGACCCAGAGCTTTTATTTTCCCACCACATACAACAATAATGGTACATCAGCATCAGCAGTATTGTCCCATATCAGACTTTTACTCACAGTGACCACTTGGGGTCAGTATTGCCACATAGAAAGGGAGGCAGTTGCAATTGTCTGGTCAAGGTTAAGATGAAGCAGTTGTGCTGTTCAAGGTGCTTTAAACAATCCTTCAGCAATGCTCTGAAACATGTCCAATTAAACCTGAATGTCAGTTAACAATGACTGCTTTCCATTATCATCTCTCTGTCCAATTAGAATAAATTACCATATCTCTATTTAACACATATGTAAAAAAAGAAGTAGCTAAAATAACACCATGAATTTAGCCTCCAGTATTTCTATGTTCAGAGAGGTCTGTTATGGAAATGGGACTAATAAGCAGAGTAATCACCCAATCAGCCGGGCTCACTTCTCCGTCATCCCCTTACTGCTCCTCTCAGCTCTCATAATTCAATTTGGGTCCAATCCAAGCGCAACAGCAGCTGTACGATCTGGAATGGGAGCTGGATTCATTTACAGAGACTATAGAATAAGACATGACAGGAAAGCAAGGTAATGCATGTAAAAATGCATTCTTCTTGGCCAAATAATGAGAGAACAGCTGAGAGGAATGGCCCTTTAAAGCTGGGGTAGGCACTTTTTTTTTGGTGTCGTTGGGGGAAAAATTCACAAGAACCTTTAGCATATTGCAATTCAAGTGGTCTGAGAGAAAACTAGACTCAGCACCTCGTCCTGGCTCTGTTTTTAAGGCTTTAGAAAATCTAGTCTGTGACGGGAGACTTTGACCAATCACAGGTCATTTCATAGAGAGAGCGTTCCTATTGGCTGTTCTACACATGCAGATGCGCGTGCACATCCCTTCAGATGGTGAAAGGATGATTCAACAGTAGAAAACAGTAGAGCCTTGAATCTCAATATGTCATCTCAAACTTGTGGGCCAAGGTTGCAAAGAAAACAGGATGGTAATTCTCATAGAATTGCTGCTATATAACGGCATCTGGACCACAACCATGATCAGAATGATGACTGTATGACTAGTAGTCGTACAGGTTACTGTATGAAGCGTGTGCATATGCCAGTGCCCCTCTGATGGGAGGGGCTTAGGACAGAGAGGGGAGAGCTGCAGGAGGAGGACTGTATTTAAAAAGTTTTTTTTTGCCTTTTCCAGAAAACTGCCTACCCCAGCTATAACTGAGAAATAGAATGGAAACAATGTTACAAAATAAAAAAACGGAATAATTCAGGCCATGATTATTGGTGTCTCGGTTCTAATTTTGGTCTGCGTCTTTGAAAAGTTCCCCAGTGGAAGGTAGTGAAGTTGCTGCTGCTGTAAATGGGGCGTCTAGACTACAGTACACCAACCCCAGGCAAGGGCGAACCGGAGGAGGGAGCAGGGGATGGCTCAGCCTACTTTCTCAAGTATCACGGCAAAAGAGATGAATTAAGTTTAAGCTCCACTGGTATCTACAAACACAGAGTCTGTCAGCCAGACTGGAGCAATGGCTTGGCTGCAAAGCTGTGTGTACAGGCACCTTTTTTAAAAAAAAGAGAGCTGAACAATTGTTTGGCAGTGTCTTTCAATTAAAATGTTTAACGTATTTCTTTGTTTCGTAAAGCCTTAGATAATGGTTCTCTGGTAGAAAATTGAAGCTGGAGGGGACAGGAAAGCATCTTCTAGCTTTCAAGGACTTGTGGGGGGAGTAGATACAAGCACTTATTTTCACCCTTGACCAACATGAAAATGTCTGTTTTCAGTAAATGGGCTGCTTCTTTCACAAAATGACTCAGTGAACCACAGTAGGCAGAAAGTGAGTGTAGGCTCATAGTCACGGTGTTAATAAAACAACCCAACCCCCCTTTCTACATTTGCAAGTTAAAGTGTGACAAGTTATCATCAGAGAAAATACATACAGTACAGTCCGTGGGTTTTCATATCCAGAGAAAGATCTCAGAGCGGCACTGAGCAGAACTGGGAAAGTTCCAGAAGTGCTTTTTCAGGAATGAGTATAGGGCGTGAAATGGGAACCAATGTTTTTTTTGTTTTTTTTAGGGAACCTGGGTCACCCCTTTCATCTTTTGTCTCCACTGATCCTATCACTGCTCCGTGTTCGATGGCATCACAAGGAGCAACAAATCCTAACACGACAACACTGACTCACCGACCACAGAGAACACGTGTCTACTACCACACAACCATAATCCAGCCTAATACTGTGAACAGGGACAGCAAGGGTTGGAAATGTTAAGAAGACAGGGAACAGGAAGAGGAGGAGGGTAAAGAGGGGAGGAGAAGAAGATAATAAAACCCCAAAACATCCTCATCTACGCTTACATTTGTGATCGATGTTTGCACAATAACACCATCGACAATCACTACAGACATTCTCACTGTCTTCTAAGCCTAGTGAG
This sequence comes from Sander lucioperca, assembly GCF_008315115.2. Taxonomy (NCBI): domain Eukaryota; kingdom Metazoa; phylum Chordata; class Actinopteri; order Perciformes; family Percidae; genus Sander; species Sander lucioperca. The sequence continues at coordinate 37,482,219 of NC_050181.1, forward strand.
AAATACCGGGGAATGGAAACACAAAAGGGTCAGCTCAGGGATAGGAGACGTCCATAAAGGCGATGTCCTGTTCTCAACACAAAAATGGCCATTGACACTGTTAAAGTAAGTGTAAAGTGTAAAGAGGCTGACACAAAAACCATGGTTTGATCATCCCTCACAAGGGACAAAAATGGAGTTTGTAGGATTTGTTTTTGCAAAAGTTTCGAGAGTTTGAGGTTCTCTCTTACCTGGGGCAAATGATTTTCCGAACTGTAAACTTGTCTTTATACAGTGTTGTAGATGTGCTTTAGATCAGTGGTTCCTAACTTTTTACAATATGACCCTAAAAATGAAGCAATGTGTACTCCTCATGACATAATGCACACGCCAGCTATTAGTAAATCCATCATAAAGTTTGTGTGTCCTTTATAAGTTCTTATTACCTACTAGCTAGTTTTATAGTGTGTTTTAATAGTTCACAAACACCCTCAGATTGACTTTGTGGTGTACGAAACTAAAAGTCATCATGCTAGTCTAAAATGTCCTCTGCTAAACAATAGACATCTCCAGGGAACTTTGAACATAAATAACATACTGGAGATAGAATATCAGGCCAAAGAATCTGAGGACATTAAGAAAGTCTCTTAAATAACATTAAGCAAGAGCCAGGTCAGGCAGACTTTGTTATGGACAATTAGTAGCTGTCTACAATGTGTGCGTGCGAGGCTGTCTTGAGACAAAAAACGTGATGTAATGCCTTTGTGTAGAATGTTTTTTGGACACTATAAAACTGAGTTCAAATGTTAACCTGCGCTTCTTCTCAATAAAATAAACCACACATCTGCAAACCTCTTTTTGAGTCTTTTTGTGCAACAACAGTTTCAAAATGCCAAACAATAAATATTAAACTTAACTGCCGGTCCTTTGTAAGTGTAGGTATGATTTTGTTATTTTTCTGCATACCTAGAAATGTGTTTCAGAGTTAGTTAGTATTCATGCAGTTTCAAATGATTCCGAAATATTTGATTATACTAACGTTACATTATTGGCATAATGTTTAGTAACTTGAGGGATATTTGCTAAAATATTCCCAATTTACATTATAAGTAAACAGCAATTTGATCAAGTGTCAGGTCAGATATGTCGACCATATTCCATTTACTCTTCACTGTGAACGGGTCATACATTAGCCAACTGTTACTGTGTGTAAACAACTAATCTCAGTGTAAGAGCTAGTTTGCTTGGTGCAGCAGTTAATAAATACTTTTAACTATAGGCTACATTTGAACTTAGGAAAAGCTGGCGCATCAACTCGAGAAGAGGTAAACTATTCAGTTGTGAGTTACACAGGTTAGTTGTAAGTTAGGAACCACTGCTTTAGATTATATCTCATTTCTTGATGCCTGGTTCCATTTGATATGCACACTGAGATGCAAACAGGCACAAGCACTGTCTAGTGTGTGGGAACTTTATTAGGTGTTGAGAACAGAACAGTCCCACACGGAAGACGGGGAACTTTAACACGGTAAACAGCCAAAAGGTCACGGAGAACAACAACTCAGGAAATGAAAAACAAGAAGTAACAGAACACTTCAAATAAAGTTTTTGTTATTTTTTTTTTTTTTTTTAAACCACAGTACTACTCTCCACTATACGATGCACATGGTGTGGGTAGGGTTAACACGACTTCATTTACATTTTGAATCCTTAGTCTCCAGCCAGGGACCCCTCCCAAAGGAGGACCCAGTGGGGGTGGGGGTGGGGGTGAGGAGGGGGGATGCACTGGGCTAGGGGGGCAGAGACATTCGCACACCGACCGTCTCAGAGGCAGAGAGAGAGCAGTCAGTGTCGCACTTTGTGATCGCTACGGTGCTTCATCAATTTGTGCGTTTATTCATGTGTAACTGTGATTCTTGTTCCTATCAACCTAAATAACCTTCACTTCTATGTGTGTGTTTATGTGTTTATGTGTGTGTGTTATGAAGTGCAATTTTATGCAAGCCCAGCGACAGCAGATGGTCCTGTGATCATCACACCAAAAATGGCAGTAGCAATAATTATCATTATATAACTGAATCATGCACACGCTACTATATAAAAAACAACCTACACATACTATGGCTTTGTTTCGTCACTCAAACATTTACATAATTTCTCTCTTAGAGAATTCATTTTGGCTTTATGGCTCTACATACATACAGTATTGCTGGAATGTTATATTTGAACAGAGCATGTATGTGTGGTTACGTAGGCTCACTTTTCCTGAGAAAAGGTGCTATTCATATGTTGCTATGTGTGTTTTCCCCTACTGGAATGAGTGTATGTGTTTGTTTGAAGACCCCGACAGTGTGACTGTGTGTCCTCTGTCTGCCTCTGAGTATGACCCAACTCACCAGGCTACTCCCCCCTAGCAGCGCTGGGAAGGTCAAGCGTTCACCAACACAGCAGAGGGCGAGGGCGGAGGCTGCCAGGTTGACCCGTGAACGGGGCTTGTGATGTAGGGGCCTCTTTATCTCCCTCTCCTTCTACCAAGCGACCCTCCTGTGGCCACGAGCCCAGTCCCAATTGCTCTCTGTTGTGTTGGTTGCTATGGTTACTGTGGCTGCCCGTGTCCGGTGGGCTTGACTTCCTAACCAAACCCTCCGGGCCACGGGCAGCTCTCGGCCAGTGCGCTCGTCCCAAACTCACACAGCTAACATTGTCGCAAAATCTCACAAAGAGGAAAAGGCCAAATCTTTTGTCTATTTGTCATTTATGTGAATGGTCCAAATCTAGTGCTTCTTATCAGATACTATCAGTTCATAGTTTACATCCATTGAGCTTGACATATCATAATGTTAATGGAGAACCCTCACTGTTCAGCCGTGGTCAGAATAGATAAAGGAGGCTGCTATATGTTTCTATAGAAAAACAGATTCAAACTGTTTTTCAAAACAATTTGTTTTATTCAGTGGTATGAACTTACAACTTAACTCTTAATTTATTTATTTTTCCTTAAATTTCTACATGCATGATTCTTAACAAGGCAGACTTTAAAAGAGCATAGCTACAAATTATATTAATGGATGGTAGCCAGGTCTCCCTGCATCACATATCTTTTAAAATCCCAGACTGCACATAATACAGTAAAGGGAAATTTTAAATGAAAAGAGAGATCTTTTTTATTATCTCATTACTGTAACAAAGAGACAGGGCTACCGGTATCCCACAGCTCAGTATCCATGCCAATTTCAAAAACTTATCTCCTCTATTATTCTTATCAAGCATGGATGGCAAGTAGCTCTTTAAAGTCTATCAATACTGTAGTTCTTTACAGTATCATTTCAACGCAAGCTGAATATAAAACCCCTGAGAGGCCGAGAGATCAGTGTTATTTTGTTTTCATTCACAAATTAAACCAAATCGTGTCATGGCATGTTTTTGATGTGGGCGCTCAACTTTTGAATAGAGCCATGATAGACAGAATCTTTTATTGTGCTTTCACACTTCTTTGCGAGTCAGTGGCTGTGTGTGTTTGCGTATGTCAAACACGTTTTTGGGACGTGCTCATGCCTCCCCCGAGCGACCCCTGGCTGCGTTGTTTCATATCATTTTCATGTTGAACTTCCTGGTCCCTCCCGAGGAGCTGCCAGTGACGGGTTCAGATTTCCGGAAGGAGTACTCCACTGTGAAGTTGTTCTTGCGTTGCCCGCGTCCCCGGCTCCACACGAACAACAGCAGGAAACAGAAGAGAACCACCCCCAGGAACGTGATGCAACCCATTGCTGTGGAGACCAAGATGGTGGTCAGGTCCAAGGTGAACTTAAGATAAACGCGCGTGCTGTTCAGATTTGTGTCGTTGAAGAACTCGCCGCTGTACAGCGAGCGGTTGAGAAAGAAGGCTGAGGCGGCATCCAGCGGCTGGCCACGCACTGTGAGTGTGGCAAAGTAGGTGTCATTGCCTCCGGCGTTACTGGCGATGCAGATGTATGTTCCGCTGTCGGTAAGCTGGGCGTAGCGGATCTCCAGGGTGCCACTAGGGAGAACAGTAATGCGCCCTGAACTCTTAGCTGTGATCCGTCTGCGCTGCGGGGAAATCCAGACAATAGCAGGTGCAGGTTCTCCTTCAGCTCGACACAGAAAATTCACGGGTTGCCCCTCACGAGCGATCACCTGCGAGAGGTGGAACAAAGGAGTGCACGGACTAATAAATGCAGGGGAGTGAGAAAAACACAGCAGAATATATACACAACAAAATCTGCCAGTGTTATAAAAATGCTGTTTGTGCTTGTAGAAGCAATTAGAGTAACCTCAGTAATCAAACCATGAGCATGTATTCATTTGTTGCTAAATATTAAACCTAAATATAATCATCTCCATTACCTGCTGCATCTTACGGTTGCGTATCTTAGGTTTCTGGCATGTAAAGTGATCGAAGAGTGCAGAATCGGTGAAGGCGCTGAGGCTGACCCCTTGCACCTCCACCGGCCCCGCACACACCGGCACTCTGCCGTCAAAGTTGAGGGTCTTGCGTCTTTGCAGGATCCACAACAGACGGCAGTCACACATCAGGGGGTTCCCATCCACTCTGAGGGTCTCCAGACTGTTGACAGAGTGGAAGGAGCCCTCTTCCAGAGTTTGCAGGTCGTTGGAGGAGAAGTTGAGGACTCGGATCTGTCGAAGGCCTCCAAAGGCATGGAGCTCCACTGTCATCAACCCTGTGCTTACCATGATGAGCTCCTTCAGCCTCAGCAGGTCCTTGAAGGCCCAGGGCTCTAGTGTGCTGATGGGATTGTAGGACAAGTTGAGGTGTGTGAGGTGCACCAGGTTCTTGAAGGAAGCGGAGGGGACGGAGGTGATGTTGGTGTTGGTGATGGAGAGCCAGTGGAGGTCCAGGCCCTGGAAACTAACAGGGGAGATGTACTCCAGGTACGGCCAGTGATCAATGTCCAGACCCCGCAGGCTGGAGAGCTTTCGGAAGTTCTGGTCCTCCAGGGCAATGATGCTGAGATGACGGAGGCGAAGGGTGACCAGGCTGCGCAGGTAGGACAACGTCTGGCCAGAGATGGATGTCAGGTTGCAGCGCTCTATTGTGAGATCCTCCAGCCCCAGCAGCCCTGAGAATGCCTGGGAATCAGAACGATAAATGGAATGTTCAATTGTGATGTTAAAAAACAGTAGAAAGACCAAACTGAAAGGTCAATTATAATGATGTGAGCAAATACATGTTTTGTTTCTGTTAAGGATTTCTAGGAGTTTGTGGTGCCGTGAGTGCTGTGGAAAGTGCCTACAAACTAATTTGACAACAATTTCCCCCCCACACTTGCTAAACTTTTCAGTTTCGTTTCCCTCTTTTTCATGATAAACATTATCTTCCTTTGTTAAAGGAATAGCTCAACATTTAAATAGAATGCTAGTTAGTTAGTTAGGTAGCTTAGCATAAAGACTGGAAACAAAAGGGGAAACAGCTAGCCTGGCTCCATCAAACGGTAACAAAATCTGCCTACAAGGTGTCTTGCTGTCACTGTTAGGTTGCCAGCAGCACCCAAACAAGAAATAGCCTCACACACAACCCCCCATAAAACCACAATTTGTCATTTTTCCACTTAAATTTTTGTACGGATTAAACAAATGAGATATAAGATGTTAATTACTTCCCCTGTTTCCAGTCTTTGTGCTAAGCTAAGCTAACCAGCTGCTGGCTGTAGATTCATATTTAGCATACAGACAAGAGAGTTGTATCGATCCTCTCATTTAATTCTTGGCAAGAAAGCAAATAAGCCCATTTTCCCAAATGTTGAACTACATATTTCTGAGCCAAACCAAACACTGATACAGGCACTATGGCTGGCAAATAGCGGCTTGGCATTACTGTTTATTTACAACCACACAGTATATTCCACTACTGTCAATATGAAAGTGGGATTGTGGGATCTAATTTCCTTTCAGGGATTTAAAAAAAAAAAAGTTCTTCCATGCAGTTCTTCATTAGTAACACAGGGATGACACAAACAAGATGCTGGAGAGCTTACCTTGTGGGAGATATAAACCAGGTCGTTGTCTCCCACCTCCAAATGTTTCAGACTCCTCAGATCCTGGAAGGTGTAGTCCAATAAAATCACCATCTTGTTCTCGCTCAGGTCTAGGCTGGTCAGATTGCCCAGCTTGGCGAAAGCACCCAAGGGCACTAACTTCAGCTGATTTCCCCTTAACTTCAACACTTTAAGACTCTGGAGGGAGGCGAAGGCATTGGGCTCTAATGTGGCGATAAGGTTCTCACTGAGGTCCACCTCCTCTAGCCGCGGGTACGGTGCCAGGTCCCCTGCTTGCACCCAGCGGAGCCGGTTCTTGCTGAGGTCCAGGAGTTGTGTCTCGGTAGGGATGCCCTCTGGGATGTTGATAAGGCGCCGCCGCTGGCACGACACTGACCTCAGCTGAGCCGAGCACTCACACCGTGGTGGACAGGCCTGGCCACTTCCTGGCAGCGTCAAGGTTATCATGGCAACCAGAGAAGCAGCCAGGACCCATCGCCACATCCTCGGCCATGGCACTAAGGCACGCCCACCAGAGCCAGGAGAGCCAATCATGGCCCTGGCCCTCTGACTCCTCGCCTGTCACAGGCAGTACACCATACACCTGCAAGATGAAACAGAGGGAAGAAAGGGACAGGATAGAAGAAAAGAGAGAGAGTGGAGACAGAAAAAAAAAGAATGAATAAAAACATTATAAGAGGATGTGAAAAAGATCATCTCCCAAGCTCATGAAAATTACATCCACACGGCTGTAAATTATCTATATTTCCTGCAGTTTAAGAAATATTGTACCGAAAGCTGCGAAGATTTGAAACATATCATGACACGTCATTAAAATACAGCTGACGGGAGCCCATTACAGGAACACGGATCTGTGTAAGATATTTAAGATGATTTGTCTTTTTTCACGAATTGAACTATGGTTTCAGTTGGAGAACTGGGACACTGGGAGCCATGCGAGGGAGCTTCTTGCTTCAGCTGAATTCATGCATGCTGCATCTCCTCAGCTCTCCTTGCCGCACTGAAACGGCTGCTCCATTTTGACGAACACAATGAATTTATTTTCACCACGCATAAACACAGACTGAGCTCAACAGTCACATTATGCCCGGAAGCCACGCACACCGCGGCTATGAAACGTGAAGAGAAATAGGTGTTTGAATCCCTGTGTACTCAAGTCACATTATGTGTTTCATCAGGTATGTGTTGATGCATGTATGCGTAGGACGTGGCATTTTGCTGGGCATGAATTAAAAATCGTTTTGGTCCTCCTGGAGATGAATCACTCGTGCTTTAACATTTCTTCAGGCAACCTGTCATCTCTCCCACACACCGGTTTTAACTCAGGGACAGTCAAAGAGCACCTGGCATTAAATCTGGAACACAACTCAGTGTCCGTCTAATTAGAAGTAAGTAGTAATACTTTTATACTTGAGTGTAGAAACAGGAAAGTTGTTTGCTCTAATGTTAGAAATGTTTAACTCTTCACTATTTGCACTACTTGGTTGGTTTTGCTTTCAGATAAGGTAGAAATAAGAGAGAATATATCATCATCACCACCACCACCAGGGAGTATCATATTTAAATGCACTCTGATGCTGGTAGTGGAGAAAGGCAGAGCCAAACAGATTAATAATATATGGGTTGGTTTGTGCTTAAAGGGCAGTATTCACAAAAGTCGCCAGTCTCTCTTTGCGTCAAGTCTTTCTTGTAAGTTGGATTTAGAAAACAGCCTCTTGAAAGTCTAATCATATCTGACTGTTTCAATGTGTTGGCAGGATGAAATGAGATTTAAGCTAAATTTAAACGATGGCAGACATAAATTCTTTGCGCACATGCACAAACCTCAGATATTTTCACACATGATCACACACGCACACAAACTGCAGTAAAACCTCCAGAGATTGTGTCTCATCTACTGAGCCTCAGGGTGGATATGGTATGTCCCACAGTTTTGTGACAGGTCTGGAAAACAGTCTGTTTACAGATCCCATATCTGAAGGATCTGGTCGAAATCTCGCACAATTTTTCCATTCGCTGGGAGACAACAATTGCAGACAAAGAGAAGCTGCTGTGCAGACCGCTGCACAAACTGACCCAGTTCTCAGCAGCAAATCAGCCTCGCACTGTCAACCAGCAACAACTCATCATGACCACAACAACGGAGCAGCAAACCTCAGCGTCTCCGTGGAGTCGAGCCCAGAGAGATCGGAAAAACAAACAGGAGTATACAGATGTTCTGAAATAACGAGCTTCTGAAACAATGTCTACATCATTGCACAGGCTAGATCGTTTTTGTGGCACATGATGACATGATGATATTTCCTCTTCTTGCACCTTTTACTTCACTACTAATGTTCCCTAGAGGGTGAATCCTAGTGACTTTTCACTTATTTTGTGAAATATTTCAATTCCTACAGGATGGATTGGCACAAAATATTGTGCAGACCAGTGGCGCTGGCAGGATTCTATTTTATAGTACGCACAAAAACCGCCCGCCCGCTGAAGCTGTTTACTGTGCCAGAAATGAGCTGTTCTTATATTTGATGAGTATAAGAGTGTGCTCCTGTAGCATACTTTTATCATATAATAATGACCAGGTCATGAAAATATTAGGTTACAGGTGGTTGTTTTATGCAAAAGTAGGAGCGAGATGGCTTAAGGAGACACGTCAGTAGCACTAGAGAGGGAAATGAATGATATAGGCTATGTTATAGAGTACAAAAAACGCTGTGTGCCTATTACGTTTGCCGAATACAAGGCATTAACAATTATAAATGCATGAATTAGACAGGTTTCACAAAGTTTAAGATGTAGCCCTAACTCAACACCTGGCGAAACGGCTTTAAAGGGAGTCTGGGCCCTTTTTCCCTGGGATTAAACCTCTTTCACTGTTAAGGCTACGGTTTGTTAAACTTGACGTGTTTACCATCTTATTTGAAGTCTTTTTCATTGGCTAAATGTAACATAATGATAAAATCAGTTAAAGAGAGAGAGAGAGAGAGAGAGAGAGAGAGAGAGAGAGAGGTGGATGTGCTCAGAGCAGACAGTGAGCATGTACAGGGATAAGAATAACCTAATTTCTCTGTGTGCCATGTAAACATCATATCCTGAATATGATCAAAAATGGGATAAGCCTCATAACCGAAATATTCATGTCCATGTTAACACACATGATTCAAACAACATGCTAGCTCCGTCCATGGGTTCAGCGATACTCAGCGTCCATAGCAATCAGCGGTTTATCTGCGGATGGAGGCATACAAATGAACACTCTGATTAATAGTGGATAGGTTGTGGGTGAAATAACGTATAATTAATGAGGAAAATATTACTGTGAGCATAGCAGAGAGCAGAACAGAGCTGCTGTCAGCGGCTGCTCCTCTGCGCATTATCATAAGAAGCGTTACATGTCTCAGAAAAAAGTGCGTACAGGATTAGGGCTGCTGGCGCCACTGATGCAGACATTCATGGTGCCCAGATGATGAACCCTACCAGTGATGCCGGGTAACGCGTTACAAGTATCTGACCACTTTTTTCAGTAACGAGTAATCTAACGCGTTACTATTTCCAAACCAGTAATCAGATTAAAGTTACTTATCCAAGTCACTGTGCGTTACTATTTTTATCATTTTCCTTAGTAAAAATATATATTGTTTTTACTTTCTTCTTGCATCTCGGGGAGTGAAGTCACGTATGCGACAACAAGTCACGTTTTCAGCATGTGGACAGGTCACGTGTACCACGCAGCGACAATGTAAACAACAATGGAGGGAGGAGAGAGATGCGCGTTTTCTAGCTGGAAATACAGTCACTATTTTGAGCTTGTGTCAGCTAAAGATGGCAATATTAAAGTTCGTTGTACACTCTGTGCTGGTGGTGACAAAGTGCTATCTAGCTACAAAAACACTACGTCAAATTTGAAGAAACATTTGGAGTCGCAGCACTGCAGTCAAACTTACAGAGCAAGTCCCACCAGGTGGTGCGAAGCAGAGAGCAGGAGGTCCCCCACCACCCAAACAACAAAAGCTGGACTTCGGTGCAAAACCAGTAAGTGGGGGAGAGTTGAAGAAGTTGGTATGTTGTAGAGGAAATGCTGCCCCTTAACACGGTTGACTCGCCTTCGTTTCGTGCGATAATAAACAAGATCCCTACTACTGGCAATGCCAAGCTGCCTTACAGTAAACCGGTTGTCATTTTTATGTTGAGGCTGTGGGGGTGTTGTCAGCAGCTGCTGAATGTAACTAATAAAGTAACTTGTAATCTAACTTAGTTACTTTTAAAATCAAGTAATCTGTAAAGTAACTAAATTACTTTTAAAATCAAGTAATCTGTAAAGTAACTAAGTTACTTTTTCAAAGTAACTGTGGCAACACTGAACCCTACTGACTATGGCGATAACCTGACTTTTCCTCTCATGCCACCATGAAGTCGAAACTTTAGTTTTTCATTGAGATATTTAGAGTGATACAGCTCTGAAATTATCAGATTGATTGCCATGAACTGTGGTACAGACATCCATGGTCCCCTGAGGATGTTTTCTAAAATCTTTCATCCCCTAACTTTTCATCTAACCTATCTTCAAGTCACTATTCTTCAGGTGTATATTGCTAATTTGCACATGTTAGCATGCTAACACGCTAAACTGTGATATAGTATACTTGCTAAACATCAACATGCTAGCATTATCAGTGCGAGGATGTTAGCATGCTGGCAATAGCATCTAGCTCAAAGCTAGCATAGAGTCTTAGCCTTTCTTCACTCCTCTGTGACAGCAAACTGAATATATTTGAGTTGCGGGCAAAACAAGACATTTGAGGACATCCTCTTGGGCTTTGTGAAACACTGATCGGCACCATTTTCTGACATTTTATAGGACAAACAACTAATCGATTAATCGAGAAAATAATCAACAGATTAATCGTCAATAAAAATAATCGTTAGTTGCAGCCCTAGTACAGTATATAGTGCCTGTGTGTGTCAGTTCACATCTTCCCAACCCTTAGGCACTGTGATGGATGCCGCCTGTCTCCACACACCCCTGATAGTCATTCTACGGGTCAGTGGCAGCGCCGTAGCATGATTCAGTCAGCTGACATTGTGGAGGCAGACAAGGTCCTCATTGCTGGACTCAAGGACAGGCAGGAATCTTTAAGACACGCACGCACGCACGCACGCACGCACGCACACACACGCGCGCACACACACACACACACACACACACACACACACACACACACACACACACACACACACACACACACACACACACACACACACACACACACACACACACTTTATCAAGCACATGGACCCAGAGGAGTACAGTGTGCAGGCGAAGACACACCTTTACTCTCACTCCTGTGGCAAATACTGAGGATAACTTTTTTTTTTTTATTAGGTTTTATCAGCAGCCTGCGTCTTTATTCTGCTTCAAAAAAGCTCAAGGTAAGTCTTACAGCTTGTTCCTGCATCTGGACAGCCAACACACATAAAATCACACTAGGGGTACCTAAATCTACACTACAAACTGTAAGTCAATGTTTGCCAGATGTTAAGGCCACAGCAGTGGCAAATCCAAAAACTATCCAGAAAGATTCTGCCACAGGCCAGCTGTCCAGCGAGAACGGGGGAGAAGAATGAGTGGAAAATCAGCCCAGATGCTAAAAATAACTAACTTGTAGGAAGCTGACCTAATGAACAGATGTTGGGGAGCAACATCCCCGTCCAATCACACATACAGTACATCATCAGCCTGCACAGGCACAACACTGATGACCATGGCCAGATGTCTCAAACACCAGATGTTACACCTGATTTTACAGACAGGATAGCCTGATTAAAAACACTATGTTGCCAAGAAAAGAGGCTTCCAAAATAACTGTAGAGAAAAATAAGGTTGTGGTCATTGTCTGGTGTGTATTTGTGTGGCAGTGTGGCAGTGTGTCTGACCATAAATAGGTCCTCTATGTTGACTGGTAGCCTTTAAAAGCCTTTATATTCAGCCAGCAGAGCGTGGATCTCCTCAACCCTCGCATCCCTGCTTCCTGAGCTTTGTCTGGCTTTTTCGCTTTTCTTTATCACACACACTGACCCCGCTGCCACACACACACACACACACACACACACACACACACACACACACACAAAAACTCTCACAATTTAGCATCAGTGATGTAGGTGCAATCGAGCAGTAAGCAGGTTTTTAGAGAGAGCTTTTGCATTTTATTGCAACCGAGGCGCAAACATGACAAGTTTTTTACTTTTCAGAGGAAAGCTGACAGTTTGTGCTTTCCATTCCTGAGTAGCTATAAGTCCAATATTAAATCTGTGCTTAGTCACTTCATTTTAAGCCAAAGTCAAGTGTGGAGTACAGATTAGTAGCTCTCTAATACAACTGCACTGAATGGGGAGAGAGAAGGGGGAAGTAAACAGTCAGGAGGGAAAACAACTGTGGTGAATTTGTTCAAAGCAGAGATTTATGATTTCAGTAAGTCTGGAAATTCTAAGTTTGGTCATTTATTCTCCAAGCAATATCAACTAGTCCAAGTCAACATGAAAGTTCTTTTGTAAGTCTGAAAAGGTCAAATAAAGTTTATTTGTGTCTCCTCTAGTCAAAGTTTGAGACTCAAAAAGGTTTCACAAGGCCCACATTATCAGTGAAAAAGAAAAACAACGATGCCCAAACTTAAGAGCCTGGAAGATAAAAAAGGAAAACTGTCATCACAACATAATTAGGCGGAGAAAAAAATGAAAGAAGCCCTAGTTGGTGGCTCACAGAGGGGGATATCCACAGTGACGACAGTACAATGCCTGGAGTGGGAACACAAAGATACAATATGAATAAAAACCTGAAAGGGAAAGAACTCACAAAGAATCAACTGAATGCAAACACTTGGTCAACATTCACAAAGTCTCGGTCGCTTGTCCACATCGTGGACATCATTACAGCGACACCCAGTGACCATAAACCACTGCTCCCGATGTTCACATAGAAAACTGAGCATTGTTTTTTTCAGAGCTGTTCAGTGGGCTGCAGAGTGACACTGCAGTTGTTTTGAGTTTGCAAAGAGAGACGATACTCATGAAGGCGCTTGGTGCAATACGATCCTACTGTAGCTGCATCCTCTTCCTCTGTGTCACTGAGGCAGCGAGTGTTAACTGATTGAGGCTGACATGCTGCCTTGTTTGACCTTTAGCTGATTAGAGCCACAAACCTTTGACTTGAATGCTGCAGTAATGTTTCATTGGACCGACTAACTATCTAGTATTTAAACAATCATTTAAAGAAGTAATCTCCTGTAGCTGTGAATGAGGGGTACGTATATACTTGCTTCTGACTGGCTTTTCCTTAGTTCATTACTTAATGATTCATTAATATAGGATCTCCCAGTCTGTTCTAACTCATCATTATCTACTAAAAGTCCTCCATTAGGAATTATTAGAAAAATACTTATTATTGATTCATCAATTATCAAATAGTTCTTGATTCTTTCCTCACTTGTTTCTCAATGAATTCATCATAAACTAATCATTAGCTACTCTTTTATAAAATTTGACATTAACTAATGGTTTATAGCAGTAAGTTCCTCATTTGTTCCCTGGTAACTAGATGTTTGTACCATATTGTAACATGTAAACGGTTTCCCTGACATGTTGCTGGGAGTCGGAGTAGGTTAATTGATAAATTTGTCTTATTCTTCACCTTCAGCAAAAAACTACTTTACTGCAAAGTGGATCTTCAAAGCATTTTAATTGTAATTCTTTGAGGTTTGATAAGCATGGGCCCAGGTCACACAGACAGTTTTCACACAGCCTTTGCATGTGTGTAGACGGGCTGCTGAGCTGAGAATGCAAGGTAACATATTCACACTTTCACTCTCAATCCTCTCATATACTCCCGAGAAGCCGCAACACACACGCACGCACGCACGCACGCACGCACGCACGCACGCACGCACGCACGCACGCACGCACGCACCACCACACACACATACACACACAGATCTCTGTGATTTCTCTGAGCTGATGTCTGTATGTGTGCATCTTTCCTGAGAAGCACAGCAAAGTGACACGCCACCAAAACCGAGAGTTAGTTAGCGAAAAAAGTGGCACGAGCTGTGGAAGCCAAACTCCAGCCTCTCTTCTCCGACTGCTTCAAAGTCAGCCAGAGTCGCATTGAAACTGAACATCAGTGTGTAGGATGCAAAGTGCATCACGAACAATGCAATGCCTGACAGCCACAGAGGAACAACACAACAAAGCTAAAACAAGTGAAGATAAAACCCCACAAGACCAAAAAATAAAAACTACGTGCTGCTTGTTCATTAAGGGGAAAAGTATCTCTCCACGTCCTCAAATGACTTTTTCAACAAACACACCCCCCACCCCAAAACTATTTACTTTCATCATGCTAAAAATAATCATGATGCTTAATAATACTCCAACATAAACACTATAAATGTCCCTGCATTCAGACAGGAGCTGTCTGGGTTGGTGTGTGGGCCAAAGTTAGACAACGCTAAGTGGATTAGAAGGGAGATGAGCCCCAAAAGGTCATTTCATTCCTGTTTGTGTGTGTGTGTGTGTGTGTGTGTGTGTGTGTGTGTCGCTTGTCACGTTTTCACTTTGAACTTCACCAACACTGAGACCTCTGTGAGGGGCGCCGGGCACAGTGGGGAGTCTGATCCCATGACACTGATAGCTTCGGTTTGTATCAGTTTCGCTCAGTGCAGCAAGTTCCTTAACGTGATTAGTCATGTGAAGAGCAGCTGATCCATAAAATATAGAAGCAATTAATCAATTAGAATGAACACTCAGGCAGGAAAATGTAGACACAAGTCTGGAAGGGTTTAACTTCAGGTCAGCATCTCTCCTTTTTTTGACACCTGTTGTGTGTGTATGAAGTCAAGTAGAACTTGATTTGTCCCCAGAGGGGCAATTGGTTGTGCAGCAGTGACAACAGTGATAACACAAGATCAATTCAATACAACATGTAATAATAAAAAGTAAAAACCTAAAAGTAAAGCCGTATTTACCAAGCGTGGTTGGGTGGTCAAGCTGATAAATCTTTTTTGAGTTCAGCAGTGAGCTGGCTGAGAGTATCAAGGGGGTAAGCCTCTCCCAGGAACGTGTAGCTCCTATGGCGCCATTTTGATGCTACCAAGCCATCACCTCCCATTAGCATTCCATTGACTGCCATTCATTTTGGCGCCACTTTGACAGCGAATAACTTTACATCTGAAGCGTTTAAAGACTCTGTTTGTCCATTGTTTATTTCTAAAGAAACACGACAATGTATAAAAGGCTCCATTACCTTGTACCTCACGTTATGGCTCAGTAGTAGACGTTTTTGTAAAAATAGGCTAACGATTGTGTCATAACCACGCGTCCATGTTATCTCTTTACATATACCTACGCTCTCCATCTATGCAAGTTTCGGAATGATTGAGATTTCTCTTGGCACAGCTACCAGAAGACTTACAACTTTCAGCTCACATCACATTTACGTCGTCTCTCTCAGCTGGAGGCTGCGCAGTAACGCTCAGCCGTCACCGGAAAAGTGCTTTGAATATCCTTCACTGGTCTCCGTCCAGAGCAACGGGATCTGTTGGTCCATTTTGGGTATAAAGGAGTGTTTGTATCTGTTGGTTTTGGCTAGTGGGTATTTGAAGTGGGAACCAGAGAGCAAGGCTTGAAACTCTAGGTGCAGTACAGGGTGTGGGTGCCGTCAGACAGGATGGATTCTTCTTTCTTTAACAACGGTTTGGACTTTTCGGTTGAGTACCTGTGATACTGCTACAGACTTTGATCACCTTTGTTAACATCCATCCATCCATCCATCCATCCATCCATCCATCCATCATTGAAATTTGAGTTCTCCTGCAGTACTATTTGGAATATTGAGTTTATTCATGAAGGGTCATGACTTGAATATTAACATGAAGACTGTATAAGTAGCCTGTCCTGGGTGAGATCACTCTGTACATGTAAACACACTCAAAATGTTTATCTTCCTGTAATATTACAGTAAGGTCTATGCATGTGGTCTCAGGTCAACAACACCTTACACACGTGCGAAGAAATGTGAAATAAATGAAATTTCCGGACATTCTGAAATCCACAAATGCAAAGTAGCAATACTGTATGTGTCTTGAAAAGACAAAAAAAAAAAAACTTCTCAACTTGAATCAATCATAAGACACAGGAGTTAACTTCCTCATTGGTTTCAAATGTCTCTGTGCCGTTGACCGTTTCACTTTTCTTTAACCAGTACAACCAGTAAGTCAGTATCGGATACACACTTGATTGGTACCGACATCTAGCTGCTGTCGCTGTTCCTATAGGCGGATAAAATGTTGGATCAAATGTGTACCTGAGAATATGCATATTGAGAAAGAG
The DNA here is from genome assembly GCF_008315115.2 of Sander lucioperca. Lineage (NCBI taxonomy): Eukaryota > Metazoa > Chordata > Actinopteri > Perciformes > Percidae > Sander > Sander lucioperca. The sequence continues at coordinate 37,498,613 of NC_050181.1, forward strand.
ACAACATTTTTGCTTTACTTCTTTGATGTCTTGTGCTACTTTGTTCCTTGCTTGATTTTGCTCCCACTCAATACTGGCTTTGTTATTTTCCTCTCGTCATAATGAGCAGTGCTGTGCAGTCCAGATCATCAAATCCATGACAAACATCAATGACGTGTGTGTGTGTGTGTGTGTGTGTGTGTCTGTGTGTCTGTGTGTGTATGAGTAGGTGTGTGTGGGCATGTTTCAATCCTCTGAAGTGATTGTATCTTTGTATCTATTTTTTTTCTGCTGTAATTATTTTCTCTGGGCTCACTGCAAAAGAGACCAGAAAGAGAAACTCTGTGAACACTTCACTAAACCATGCACCTGTCGAATCAACCGACCATCTATTCTGCAGCAGTTGATCCTGTCTAGTCAGTCTGATTACAGTAATAACTGACAATTGTCAACAATGAAAAGAAAGTATTACCGATCACAAAACTATGCGCTAAATAGTTTTCAGTGTCTCAGCTTTCACAGCATTGGTATTTCAAACTTCATGTGAAATCCCCTGTGCACCCAAAATAGATTAAACTGGAATCATAAATGTAAAGCTACACACTCTCTCTCTCTCTCTCTCTCTCTCTCTCTCTCTCTCTTTCTTCCCTTGTTTTTGTTTCTGGGTGTAATCTGACAGCTAAAGAGAGTCCTGTGTGTGACAGTTGTGATGAATATACACAGAGGGATGGTGAGATTAAAGGGAAAAACAAAACACTGCAGCATCCAATGAATCATTTCAAACACTGTTTGTTCTCTTCAAAAGCAGAACAAACATAAATGCATCTGTTGCCTTTTTGTGGCAACTGTGTATTGACCCTTATCAAAAGACACGTAAAACTATAACTATTTAGACCAATATATTGCAATTTTCCCAGTGATTCAAACATGAAGACATACTGTATCTACACATACCCACACACAACAGGTGTCAAAAAGAGAGAGAGATGCTGATCTGAAGTTAAACCCTTCCAGACTTGTGTTTAAATTTACTCGGCCCAGCCAGAATTTTCGTTCTCACCCCCCAAATCAAAGTTGTTAAGATCTGAAAGTTTTTTGATTTACAAGTCAATGAAACTCACCACTCTTGATAAAACGAACATTGACGTGATATAGAAAATATTTTTACGTAATAAAAAACCATCAGACACCACCACTGGGATGTACTTTTTTTTTTTTTTTAAGATTATTAAAAAAAATAATAAGATTATTTGGGCATTTAATCACCAGGACAGCACAAGAGAGAGGGGAAGACGTGGAGGAAACCTACCGCAGGTCGGAATCAAACCCTCAACCTCTGCATTGAGGATTAAACCTTTTTTTAAATGGGCGCCTGCTCTACCAACTGAGCTACCTGGGCTGTACAATTTTGACAAATTCCTGCGATGAATTTAGATTTTTTATAGCTATAGTGAGTAGTTTCTGAGTAGTTTCTGCCCCCATGAGGAATTCTAAGTAATGACAACAACACTGTCGTCGGCTTGAATGTAACAGTCAGACATTCATTAATACAAAATAGTCACACACTATTGCTTTAATATTAAAGTAATTCAATAAGTATTTACAGTATATTAACTGATCTAAACAGTAAACAAAACTAACTCTGTGAGGCTTTAGCTACTTAGGACTAGGGGTGGAACGGTACATGTATTCGTATTGAACCAGAAACGGTACAGGCGTCACGGTTCGGTGCATGAATTTACAAAGAGAATACATGGTATAAAAATAAATAAAACTTGCGTGCAAATTAATTAATGTAATGCGAAACTAATGTAATGCGGAACTACTGTTAGATACGCGGGTTCTTTAAGGACACCTAATCTGTAGCCCCGCCTTAGCTCTGAAGCTCTGATTGGTGCTCTATGTAGCCAAGCTCCGCCTATGTATGATAGTTTTAGTGAGTCAGAGACATAGACTGTATATAAGAATGGACCAACAGATCCCGTTGCTCTGGACGGAGACCAGTGAAGGCCGTTAGAAGCACTTTTCCGGTGAGCGCTGAGTGTTACTGCGCAGCCTCCAACTGAGAGAGACGACGTAAATGTGACATGAGCAACGTGTCTGAAAGTTGTAAGTCTTCTGGTAGCTGTGCCAAGAGAAATCTCAATCATTCCCAATCTTGCAGAGACGGAGAGCATAGGTATATGTAAGGAGATAACATAGGCACAGGCTAATTATTAAACAGCTAATGTGAGACGAAACTGCCTGCGCGCTTCTCCTGTACTATACGGTAATTCCTCTACTATGCGACAGTAAGTCGCATGGTTATGACACAATCGTTAGCCTATTTTTATAAAACGTCTGCTACGGAGCCATAACGTGAAGTACAAGGTAATGGAGCCTTTTATACATTGTCGTGTTTCTTTAGAAATAAACAATGGACAAATATAGTCTTTAAACGCTTCAGATGTAAAGTTATTCGCTGTCAAAGTGGCGCCAAAATGAATGGCAGTCAATGGAATGCTAACGGGGGGTGATCGCTTTGTAGCATTAAAATGGCGCCATAGGAGGTTCGCGGTCCGAGGAGAAGCTTACCCCCTTGGTCAGAGATAGCAGCACCAAGGACGAGTATGGCGAGTGGTGGCAACCCACAAGAGTTAGAGGACACGCCGGCCTCTTTAAGATCGCAAGTTTGAAACTTCTGTTTCCCAGTCAGTTACAGTAGTACAGGGGAGAGAGTGGTGGTTAAGACTGCTGTTGTAGATTAGTGTTAGGTTGAAACAGGTTTACATCATTCACCTGCAATACTGTGGAACTCCTTTTTAATGGCTCTCACTGGTTTGTGTCCAGGGAACACTACAAAAACTTTAAAACACGTTTCAGAGCGAGTCACACTCTTCTGACGGCGCTTTGCTATACAGCTTTACTAATATGCTCCGCATCACCAATGTTGTAAAGAAAACTGACGTTTGCAAAAAAAGTAATGTGACAGAAATAATCTGCTGGGATGTAGAGCATGTCCACAATGGGTGACGTTAGCGATATGAGGACGAATAATATTATGTAGGCTACATAACTGATAGACTGGGAAGAAAAACGATACCGCTCAAATAGTTATCTGGAAATGGAAATGCGTCGGAGCCTCTATATCATCTCCCGACGTGTGTTTAACTCCCTGTGAAGTAATACAGCTTCTTCATCAACAGGATCGTCGACAAAAGGAAATGCCGTGTTTTGAGAAAAAAAAAAGTTTTATAGTCTGCCTAACATAGTTAATAAACCAACCCTGTTTTTTTATTCATGCGGATAACAAACTGCGCTAAAATGCGCCTGATACAGACTGAATGAATGAATGAGGAAATGAAAGAGCGCTGTGTCAGAGGGAGGAGACTGAGAGAAACTCAGGGTTTATTGAAGAAAACCTGCTCCCGACCAGGTTAGGTTCACAGACTCAGTTACCACACTGTAAATCCGAATTCGCTAACTCAACCTAAAAAATTTTTGGAAACGGCTTGCACTCAAAACTTTTAATTTAGTACAGTATGGTAACATTAAAGTTTTGAGTACACTAAACATAAAATAAATGTGTCACATGAGTGTTATCTGAAAGGAAATTTATGACAGTTTAACATAATTTTTTTAGTCATGCAACAAAAATAATTAGTTTTCTTAACATATAATTCTACGTTATATTAACATAGAATGATCAGGTTACTTAATGTGTATTTATATGTTTATTAAACACAAAAAGTGATGTGTCATAACTTGTTAATTTTATGTACAAACAACAATTAAACAGTTAAAACAACATAACCACATAACTGACTGTGGTTAAGTTACCTCTCTTTCTGAAACAGAAAACCCAGAGTTTCCCTCATCTCAGGGTTAACAAACTCAGAGTTTTCACTAAACCTGCTTTCTGAAACGGGGCCCAGTTCTATAGCCGAGTGTCTTATTTTGTTTACAAGTTACAGATGGAGTCTAGAGATGATGTGGGTTACTTATTGTTTACTGTTTACATCTTACTTTACACACTTCAGGCTGTTGCAGCTAGCTCAGGGGAGAGACTGTATGACACTAGGTGGTACAGCCTGAGACATGCACAATAAAAAAAAATTGCCTTCTGCATTTTTGTTTTGCTTTTCCCTCCATTGTAGCGAACCGTTCCAACCCTACTTAGGACACGGTGGTGCTTTAAACTAAATGCAAACATCGACATATGCTAACATGCTCAAAATGACGATGCTAACATGTTGATGTTTAGCAGGTATAATATTTACCATCTAATTGTCTAGTGTGTTAACATGCTAACTTTGTTTATTAGTACTAAACAAAGTAAAGTTGATGCTGATGGAAATATTAGTTTTGGGATTACAGTACATTTTGTGTTGACGAGACATTTCACTAAAAATCACAAGCGTGAACCTCATGGTGGAGCTAGAGGAAAAGTCAGAGGATCACCAAAGCCATGAGGATTCATCCTCTGGGGAACATGAATGTCTGTACAAAAAGTCATTGCAATCCATCTGATAGTTGTCGAGATATTTCAATCTGGAGTTAAGTGATCATTTTCATTAGCAGAGACTACAACATATTTGGTGTCTCCTTACAGTGGGTCTGAAGGGGTTTAACAGTTACTCTGGCCACTTAAGCTCATAACATGTTGAAATCAAAGAGCATTTCAGTCAACGATCACATTTAGAGAACATGGATCCTTCTGTTTCACACAAAGGCCTGGCACGTTTAATTAGCGGTAGCTATTTTGATGATTCTCACACCCTGCAGTGTTTTGACCTGCTTTTCTCTGCCTCAAACCCGAGCACATGGCTACACATACTGAGAGCACAGACACACACAGACACACAGACACACACACACACACACACACACACACACACACACACACACACACACACACACACACACACACACACACACACACACACACAGTGTAGTAAACAAACAACAGAGGGCTACCCGGGAATCCAGCTTATTAGATGGGTAACCTTGCCTGCAACCATATGGTCTCTGCTCAGGTGTTACATCTGTAGGTTTTCAGCCGTAGTGCACCCACATACACTATTTCTACCATGTGACGTCACATGTGATCTGGGGGGTTCAGGGGTTACAGTGTTATCATAAATCTCCATTTCGGCTTAGTCGGCAGACATTAGTGAAATGCCAGGGCTAAAAGGGGAACAGATTGGTTTACATCCCAACAAAAGCCCCCCACACATCACTAAATGTAGTCTGTTTAAGCTCCAAACATATATTCACCAACGTCACAGGCAGCTCTGACTCCCGTGTACATACACACTCAAAGCATACATACATGAACATTTTAGACAAGCTTTTAGGCAGGTCCTTAAGAGTGAATGAGAAAAACTTTGTCAATCACAAGATGATTGAAATATTTCCTGTGATGTGGCTCACGAGTAAGTAAAATACAAGAACGTTTCCCTAATTGATGGATTTTACTTGCCTAACATATGAAACTCCTAAACCTAATGCATTCAGCAGTTACAGTATGGCAGTGTCACTACAAGTGTAGTCCTGTTATCCAGGATGGGACTTTGCCTCATTAGCGAGCAGGTTGGAGCAACAACAGAGCCCATCTCCCCATGCTGAAAGATGTACAAAATCACCCTTTGTTCTCGGTTCAGATCCAAGCAGAGTCGCTGTGATGTGTTGAAATGGCATGTGTGCCGGTCTGTGTGATACGGTGCTATATGTGCACCATAATGTCTTTTCAGGAACGATGAAGAGCTCGCTCTGCTGATCAGAGGTTTGGACTCCAGCCAACTGGGAGGCACAGAGAAGACTTACAAGTCATTAAATCGGGTGCGTGCGCTACTAAAGCTACACAAATTGTGCCTGTGTGTGCACGTGAATAAGCCTGTGTTTACATGGCTTTTTTTTTTTTTTTTAAGTGAATTCAGGAAAAGCATTTAGTGCGGCAACTGTTTAAGCTGGGGTGTAATTAACCAGCAAGTGCACAGCTTATTACACTATTAGCAAGAGTGCAAGTTAGAGAGAAAGAGTTAAGAATAGCAGGGAGATAAAATCATTTAATCAAACTTGACCTGTCTCTGGGTATAGAAAAAAAATAACTTTCACACATGCAGACACCAATCATTGTGAGTGACACACAGTCTGACAAGTGACTGAACAGCCTTGAATTAGTCTTACCCTTTGGGGATCTGTGGCCTTATTAATGGCGTGGATTGAAATAACTGATGATTTATTATCCCACACATGCTTCCAAAAAGCTCGGTCACTGCCGTGAGCTTTATTCGGCAGTATGTCCTTACGTTTGTAAAATGCTCGCAGAATATTTATTTGTCTTATTTGTATATGTCAGTTCAGTAATGTGTGGGTCATGCTGATAAATGAGGTCTTATATTGTATGCCAAAGAAGACAAACCTCTCCTTCACGCAAACAGCAGACTCTGCTATCACAGTTGTGATTCCCGGTCTCTAGATGGGATATGAAGGGAGGTCATTTCTTGTGTTCCTTTCTAAAGGCTAATGAGTTTCCAGATAACAAAATGGTGGGGTAATCCCAATGGTTGGTCAGTCATTGGGAAGTAAAATCACGTCTTTCTTCTTAGTTCCAACGGGGCTGCCGCAGATTGCGTTGATAGCCGGGCGATTGCTGCTAAGGAAAACATATCCCTGGAGACGTCTCACCTGAAAGGCAACGGCCCCTTTTTTTACCCTGTACAGCTCAGTGTGTGTGTGTATGTTTGCGAGTGTGCATGAGTTGTGGGAGTGTGTTTTTATATCCCTTCGGTATGGAGAAGAAAAGAAATTAATTCAATTCTCCAGCTCGTTAGATAGGTGAAAGCCAAACAGGGAATTTAAAACCAAGACAGCAGACGCCTCCTCGATATACCGCTGCAAATAAGACGACTGCAGGAAGAAGTGTAATGAAAAGAAATTGAAGGGAGGAGATTGAAATAGATAAGTATTAGAGCAGAGCTGCATAATATGACCACAATGTGAGCGATTGATAGATTTGGGTATCAGGGGAGGAGATGATGGACATGGAGGACAGGAAAGGAAAGTGAGTGTAATGGATGAAAGAGGAGGGAAAGATCGGGCAGGAGGGAGGTAACAGAGGGACACTGTCTCACTCTGTCACTGATGATGGAGGAAGGTCAAAGCTATTCCACAGTTGAAAGAATCTAATGATGCAAATGAGGTCTGACGCTCAGTCAGATGCCAGAAGAGAGGCCCGGGAATCTTGATGTTGCTCGACAACACACAGCGAGGAATTTTGTATTTTAAATATCCTCAGTTTATAACACTAGACGTCAGTGGCATTTTACTGAGTGAAAAGGCCACATCTGTCCAAAGAAGAAAAAAAAATAAAAAAAATAAAATATATATATATATATATATATATATATATATATATATATATATATATACGCAGCCTGGGTGACTGGTACAAATATACAACTGTCTGTGTAGCAAGTAAACAGCGAGAAAAGGAATGAGTTGGAGAAAGACGGGGGAGGGGAGGAGTGTGACAGCTTTCCATCGCCTTTGAAGAGCACCATGATGCCGGATTCACATGGGGGAGAATTCACAATGAATATGTACATAGCTTTGACCTGAATGCATAAACTGATTGCAAATGTATGGTATGTTAAGTCGCACTCAGACTCTGACACAGTTTCTTATTCTTTTTTCTAAATTGCATCTGGTCAAAAAATTGAATAACTTGACATCAAATGATCCCCCAGAATATAAAGTGACCTTTCACTCTCATCCAAGCTGTTGCAAATAAACCATATACCCACGAACAATGTTCATGTACTGTAGAAATGTGCATTATAGGTACAAGCACGGGGAAAGCACTGCATATGAATACATGGCATGGATGTAGACGGCAGAGTAATTGCAGTGCTTCATGGATAATAGTGACCCTGTTAGCCTGAAAGCTTATTGGCTCTCCGTTTCTTTGATTCTGTCGGCGCAACCAATAGGAGCTGTCGCTACCGTTTCAGATGTGGGGAAGAAGGGGCATAAAGAGGGTGTGTGTGTGTGTGTGTGTGTGTGTGTGTTTGTGTGAAACACAGAGAAATGGGGGTGAAGGCGGTAGAAAAACAGTAATGGGTGACGTGGGGAGAGAAATGGAGAGTGACAAGGATGGAGATGCAGAATAAAAGAAAGCAGGAGATAGCTGAATCCTTTGTACTGAAAAACAAAGGCGGCAATACCTGAGCACCGATAAAAGCGTTCAGCTTGTGGTTGTACAACACCAACAGAGCATATGTATGTGCGTGCGTGTGTGTACATGTGTGCGTTTGTGCTGTGCAGCTTTGTGTGTGTAAGAAGACGGTGCTTCACAGGACATAAGGTGATCATCACATTTCATCACGTGGATCGTGGATCTCTTCTCACCAGAGATCCCAGAGGAGGATACACAAACCCCCATATACACATGTACGTATACATATATGGTGTAAAGGCTTTGTAAACACTGCAGAACAAGGTGGTTATAAGAAACAGGTCATTGTGAGGAGGAGGAGAAGAAGTGGGATCACAGGGGAGGACGTTTCTGGAAAGGTCATAAAAGCGGTTGAACAAATAAGCGATGTTGAAGGAGTGACAAGAAGGTAAAATGATGAACACACAGGATGAGGAAACAGATAAGAGTTGAAGATGAAAGGGATGATGAGTTGGAGGAAGAGAGAGGTAGAAAGAGCTTGAACAGGTTGTCAGGTTTGGGGAGAGTTCAGGTTTGTTTTGTTGATTTGATTGACAGCAGACTATCTGGAGTCCCAGCACTGTGACAGCCTCTATTAGCCTGTCCATGTCTGCGATAGTCTCACATTGCCAGACCTCCTCCACAGCGCTGCGGAGGAGGGTCTGGCTAGTCCACAGAACTCAACAATTACTTGGGCGAGTGCAATGTTATAACTGACAGACAAGGGGCTAAAACACAAAAGGAAATTCACTTTAAAACACACACTACCATATTAGGGATGATGTAGTCCCGCTTTGCCAGACCCTCCTCCACAGTGCGGAGGAGGAGGGTCTGGCTAGTCCACACAGCATTCCGGGATGGGAGTAAAACGTGCTCTGGTTTATTGGCATTTCTTTAAACCAATCACAATTGTCATGGGCGGCGCTAAGATCGGCACGGAGCCGCTGCAAAATAGCCTCGGGGAAGGAACTTGTTTAAGTGGAACGTGTGTACGTTCAAAGGTTGTTTTAGTCGTGCGAGAGAAAACTCAGATTGGACAGATAGTCTAGCTAGCTGTCTGGATTTACCCTGCAGAGATCTGAGGAGCAGTTAACAATAGTCCTCATTAATCCACCAGAGTTTAAAATTCCAACACAAAGAAAGCGTAAGGAAAAAATACATGCATCCGGTGGAATTTCATGCGGCACAGGAGCAATCCCGGAAATGGAACGTCGCGGATATAGACTAGGGATGATGTAGTTGCAACCCTAAACACATTACTGATAACTGATAGTGACATTTATCCTCTGGTACATCTTCTACTCTGGGAGAATTGACTACCGCTGGAGGAATGTCATTATCCAGCGCTAAAACCGGATAAGAGAAGCCCTTTGCTATTGATTCGTCAAATGATTTTTCTCCCAAAAAGCAGTGAGAAAGTGAGCCACGGAAGACGAGAATATCGGAGCAGTCAGCGTCCTTGAGCTCCTAAAGCTAGCTGTGGGACTCTGGCATTGAAGACACACAGAGATGATAGTAGTCCTCCCCCAGGGAGCATCTGGTTAAAATTCAAGGACTCTCTCTCTGTCTCTCATTTTCGCTCCCTCTAATGCTCATCTCTCTCCCTCTTAGTGAGGTCATGGCTGAAAAGTTTCAATGATGCCCCAGGAGGCTGAGAATAATCATCCAAGTGTGCGTCTGCATCTATGTGTGTGTATCCAAGCGCATGATTGACCTTATGTGTGCACAGAGCTTGTGCATGTGTCTTTTTGTCCATGTGAAGTTTATGTATTGACGTGTATGTGGTTGACTGTTCGGCGGCCTCTGTTGGACCCTTGCAGGGTCATCAGATCCCCTGCTGCACCATTTTGCTTCCCAAACAGGCTGTGTGATGTGAAGCGATAAGCACTTTAGCCTCTCTCCTGTGATTTCCTCATCGTGAAGTATCACAAAATGCAAACTGAGAGCTTGTGAAACTCCTTTTGGGCATTCAATAACCGTCACTTCACATCTAAAAATGGAAAACTTTGCATGAAAGTCAAAGAGAGTGAGACGGCAAGCACTCCGTAATGAGATCAATGGCTGTCTTTGAGTAGAAAGCTGGTGAAATAAACTGTCTGTTGCATGTTATGCCATCAGAGCCATTCAGCGGAACATCTGAATAACAGCAAGCGTAATCACCACTTACAAACAACGTGACAAACAACCTTCAGGATTGGCACTGGATGATGCACAAACTTGTAACATATTGTAAAAGACAGCCAGGAAAGAACACAACACACACCCACTAACCATATAGAACAAGCACACAAAGACCGAGGCCGACTTTATCCAATCTGCTTAGTACGCAGTCCCTTCCAAGGACAGAGAAGAATCTGTTCGACTGTATCTTTATGTGATAGCGAGTGAACTGGGAGGTGGAATGATAGGGAACATGTAGAGAGAGAGAAGAAAGAATGAGCGCTGCAGGAAAGGCGCTGACAGCTCGGCGTTCGAAAATAGCCTGAATAGTACGGCTCCAAAATAATTCCCTTTTTTCCCCCTGATCCTAACTTCAACCACAGTGGCTGAATTATTCATTCTAGACCAATGACATGCAGGGACGGGGACAAAGAGTCATTGCTCTATTTTGATTCGCATAATAAATTCATGACTCAATATTTAAAAGGAAGAGAAGGAGGGGGGAGACAGGGCTCAGGTCAGGTTGGGAGTGCTGGAAAGTGTGAAACAAGGGATGAAACAGGAAAGAGGGGAGGCAGGGGAAACAGTAGATTAAGGAATAAAGACTCTAAATGCAAAAGGATGTAAAGGGTTTGGAGATAAATGCATTGAAGTAGCTTCTCGGTACAAATCCACACACATATGAAGGAGCTGACACAGCATATTAACCCAGAATCAGCTGAGGTTGAAGCGGAAAGGCTGCAAGTCAAACCAATTGGTGAATACTGCATTGGCACACATTTGAGATAACATTTCATGTAATATTCAAGGACTAGACATTTATAGGGCCGTAGCACAAAATTCTGGGCCCTGTAGAAAGGCATTTTCTATGGGCCCCTCCCTGCATCCACAGCTATTCATTCTAGCATCTTTTTGGGCCCTCCTCACATGAGGGCCCTGGGTACTCCTTCCTTTTCCCCCCCCAGTCCGATGCCCCTGGACATTTATGTACAGTATTCACAACACATATTTTTTTTTAATGCGACACTGGCTCCTACAGAGAGTGTTGCATTATGTTTGTAGCCTTAATGTTGCTATGCTAGCAAGTTTCTTGAAGTCCATTTATAGTGTGGTTGCTTTGGAGTTAAACAAAAAGCAGATAAGGCATGAGGCATGAATATGTGTGAGCAGGCCCAATGTAAACATAATAGGCGGCGCTGGCATGTGTATTGATCAGGCTGATTTTACAATTATAAGCACATCCTCCCTATCTATACATAGCATATGACAGCCTGTATTCCATTTCATGGGCAGCAGCTCAGGTAGGCTGAATCACTGATCTGGAAACAGCATGGGAAAAGTCATTGACAGAACTTTTTAGCAGGTCAGTGGAAATGTAGTCTTGTATTGCCAGACCTTCCTCCACAGTGCTGCGGAGGAAGGTCTGGCTAGTCCGCACAGTATTCCAGGATGGGATGGTTTATTGGCATTTCTTTAAACCAATCACAATTGTCTTGGACGGCACTAAGCGCTGGGCAGCACTAACCGTCGGGCGGAGGAACGGTGCCTCTGCAAAATAGCCTCGGGAAGGAACTTGTTTTGGTGGAACATGTGTATGCTCAAAGGTTGTTTTAGTCGTGCAACAGAAAACTCAGATTGGACAGATAGTCTAGCTAGCTGTCTGGATTTACCCTGCAGAGATCTGAGGAGCAGTTAACCATAGTCCTCATAAATCCACCGGAGTTTAGAATGCCAACACAAAGGAAGAGGAAGGTGACGGACATCGGGCCGAAATGAGGGACATCCGGCAATCCCGGTACTAAAACGTCTTCGATATAGACTATTGGAAATGCAGGCCACCTAGGCTGCAGCCTACATGTAGGAAATTTCAGAGCAGCTGAGCAACACAAGTAAACCTGACATAAACATTAGGCCAGACCAGTAAGGGGGGGCCCTCCAGCGGGATAAAAAAAAATGCTTTTTTTATGCACTCTGGCACCTTATTTACATTCAAGTAGGCTACATGCCTTAATGAATGCTAGCCTCAATGGGGTTATTCTCCACACTGTTACATTTAGCTAGTGCGACTTCGGGGACGGAGGCTTGTCTAGGGCGGGCACAGGTGACTCAGTGGGCGGGCCTGGACCCACAATGCCTGCCCATGCTGCTAGTAGTGTCTAGGTTGTCCACTTTAACCTGCGGGAGTGTTTTACGGCTCACAAAGGAAATAAATTCCTGACGAGTGAAACCAGTCAAAAGTGTCTCCCAACGTCTTTATGGCACCGAGACCGAATCATCTGTCGACAAGAAGACCTGTTACCACTGTCACAGGTATCATGATGAGGAGCTCAAAACAACAAAAATCTGAAAAACGCCAACAACCAAAGAAAATAATTGTGACTGCTTCAACAGCCTGACAGGAGAGTGTGAGTATATACATTATACTTTAATGGAGGTATTGCATGTTTTACTTTTAAAGGAAAGAAAGGTTATAATAATCTTCTCTCCCGGTGTTATAGTATCTTTCCAAACAGGACTCGTATAATAAATTATCTTCAAAAACAACAGCTGTTGGAAAAGGGGGGGGGGGTGTCTTCTTATAATCGGGCCAATATAGTTAGCTTGCACAAAACAAGGTACCAGATAATAACAGGAGAGACAAGAAGACAAAGAAGAAGAAAAGTAACTTGCCACAGGGGTTTGTCCTCTCTAAACAAACAGTGACTTTACAGTAACAAGCAGCTGAAACACACTGAGTCAGGGGACACACAGCTCCACACAGTCAGTCACGCAGGTTCATCCACACTCACTTTTATGTCTGTGAATGCACAGTAATAACGCAGCCCTCCTTTCACTCTTGGTTTTATGTTTTGAGAAAGAGAAAAATAGGAAGTTCTCAGTAGATGCAGCCTCTGTTCATGGAATTTGTTTTGAATTGCTACGAAAAACGCCCCGGCTGCATTGCTAAAGGGCAACAAGTCTCGGACCAATTTAACTGGTGAAAAACACAGACGTCAACACGCAATGGAGCACATGATTTGAGAGAGTTTTGCTGTATAAACGAGAGGGGAAGCCAAGCAAAAAGGGATTTCATTTTAAAGAGGCGACTAACCTTTAGCTCTACAAGAGCCAGATATTGTATACATTTACAAATTAACTCAACTACTGGCCTCTTTATTATACCTGACACATATAAAGGACAAAGCGACACATATGTGCTGGCACCCCCAAGTGTAGTTCCACTTCCACATGCCTCCGGTCCTTCAGGGAGGGTGACGCACATGTGTGCCTGCCTGAATGTGTGTGTGTCTATATGTGTGTGTGTACACACACATCTATTGTGAACAGTCTCCGGGCTTCTGCTAGCCTGTTTGTGTAGCAGTGAGGCAGAAATAATGTCTGAATCTGTGCTCCCTCAGAGCGAAATGTGTGTGTGTGTGTGTGTGTGTGTATGTATGTCAGTGAGTCTTTGAGTGTGTGTGTGTGTGTGTGTGTCTATAATAGGGTGTCAGTGCTGAAGGACATTACAGAAAATCTGTCCATCTACATTCACCCGAACAACAAATTATTCCCACAGCAGGTTGGAGGATGTTTTATGTGGAAAAAATGCACAACCAGATTTAAATGACAGAAATCTTAGACTGACAATCATGTTGAGCATCTGTTAAAGTTGAATTGAAATTGGAATTGTCCCCAACATTTTGTGTAAGGAAATACAAACCTAGATTACGGACATACTTGTGGAAATCATTTCTTTGGGTTAAGCGTTTTCCCACAGCAGCAGTTGACTGACATTTAGAGCTGTTATCTAGACGCATTTTAAACGTCCATGTAATGTAACTTCAATGCAAAATAAAAGCGTTTTCTCACAATGATGTAAAATTACCTTTAAGGTATTTTAACATAATTTCAGCTTGAAGGCCAAAACATTTCTTTCCTGACCCTTTCTTTGGATCTTTTATAGAGGGCAACACATTTTAATTTCTGCGGGGAGCAGAGAGCAGTGTTTGAAATGATACTTGAATCATTAAAATCCAATTTGCAAGACCGGGGTCACAACACTCCATCACGGCTATCAGCTGATCCCTTCTCTCCACATCGCAGGAAAGCGTGGTTTGTATTGCGCCTGAACAAACTGAGGGATCAGAGGAGAAATCAATAGCAATACAGCATTCATTAACAGAGTCCTTACAGATCAGAAAGCTGTTCATCCACTCAGAGAAGCAGAAGAAAGAGTGACAGAGTGAAAGACAAGAGAGAGGAGAGGAGAAAAGTGAAGCGTACAAGTGAGACAGATTGACCTTATGTGTGTAAAGAGCACGCACACACACACACACACACACACACACACACACACACACACACACACACACACTTCGATAGTGCTCTTGCCTAGAAGTCATGCGGCTAAAGTTAATGAATAACGTCCCCCCTGCCCCAAAGGTCTGTTCTACAGATGGTCTCTCACACACACACACACACACACACACACACACACACACACATACACACACACACACACACACACGATTCTTTCTCAAACTCTCATAAGCTTCTAATTTAAGTCACATTTTGTGTCTGTTCAAGGTTTTGCTTGAAGGTCAGTACACTGCCTGCTCTGTTGTCTCCATCGTAAGAACCAAACTGTATTTGTCACTTAGCCAGTGTATTTTCATGACTTTTTTTTTTTACTCTGCTTTTAGATACAGTTTGATAATAATGGCTCTTGGCAGAGTGTTACATTAACTGCAGTTATGCAATGTTGTTTGTCTCAAATTGTTTATTTTTCTGCTTACAGCTGTTGAACAAGAAACCTTATTAGGAAGGCTCAGAGTGAGGTGTCAATGTAAGAAGCTTTCTTCTTAATGAGACAAAAACAATAGTGCAACTGTGAACAATCAAATCCAATTAATTTGCATTTGACAGAGAAACCCCTTAAGAGTCAGTGAGATGAGACCCCTTTTTCTTACTTTTAAATGAATATGTCACAGTGGTGTTGAACTCTTTAACAGGAAAATGGGATGGACAAACCTTCAAGGACTTTGTATCTTTAAGATTTTTGTAATTTTAAAGGAAAGATTCAGTCATCACCGAATTCAATTTGAGAGTGTATTTGAAAGAGATTGAGAATGACTCCAGGGATGGTTGTGTCAGACTGAATAATGAAGCAAAGCTAAATGCTAATTTATTATGAGCGTTCGGCGAGAGACACCAGATGACCTTAAAACTCTTCTATCAGACGAGAGAGAGAAAGAGGAAGAGAGAGACAGAAAGGGAATGTTGTGGAGGCAGACAGATGGCAACTATGAGAGGAAGAATAAACAACAGAATCTTAAGGCATGGGGGTCACATATGAGAAAATGCAGGCGGGAAAGTAAATTAAAGTAAGCAAAACAGAAAGTGAAAGGTCAGAATGAGGAAAACAGGGAAAGTGCCAGAGAGAATAACTTATGGTGAGGGATGGAGTGAAAGAAAGCGAAACGGCGAGAGGAAGAGGAGGTGGGGAAGAGAGCCAGGAGGTGATAAGAGAGCCGTGAGACTGCAGAGGAGTCGTAGTTCCCACCTGCTGGTTATTTGCTCTGAGACAGAAGCCCACTTGTTCATTATTGACTGGGATCATGCCCTTTATTCCACACTGTACATGTACGACAACACCAGCGGCGAGCATCTTAAGAGCCTAATTGCCTCTGTGGACACGCTCATGATGCCTTGTTGAATCATACTGGAAGCAAGACCGTTTAAATTCAGTTTTGTGAGCGACCTCTGATGCAACCACAAGGCTCTGTACTGTAATTCCACACTTACTTAAAGTGCTCATATTATGCTTTTTGGCTTTTTCCCTTTCCTTTATTGTGTTATATATATTTTTGTGCATGTTATAGGTTTACAAAGTGAAAAAGCACAAAGTCCACCCCAAAGGGCCTTACCATCTCCAACAGAAAACACTGTTCACAAACTGCTCCAAACAGCTCTATTGTAGTCCAGCCTTTACTTCCGTGACGAACGTGCGTCACTTTGTAACACAGTTATAATGCTCACCTAGCTGCTAGCGTGGCACACCCTCATACTTCTGACTGGCTAGTAGTCCTTACCTAGGTACTGAGCATGTGCGACTCCCAAAAAAGATGGAATAGAAGTGAGATGCCTCACTCTGTAGCTAAAACAGAGAGCTCAACACACAGGGTGACAAGAGGAGCTGCAGCAATGTGCAGTACAACAAATATATGTTTTTTTTTTTTTTTAATTAAACCATGTAAACCTATTCTGATATAACCTCTAGGTACATTATGAACCTGAAAATGAGCATAATATGAGCACTTTTAATAAATTCATGGATTCGGACATCGATTCATGTACAGTATGTCTTGTGATTTTTTTTGTGGCGATTTTTAAAATCTATTCTTTCCCCCAGAATCAATATATTTTACCAATAATTCACCTAAAAAATTCTGTTTACATGGTACCGCCGACGGCGACTACAGTCATATCCATTTCCAGCAAAAGAGACCGAAAGCAGAAAATCCATGTAAAATAAATGAAATAAAGCTCAGATTGACTAACTGACATGTGCATTCTCCTTTAGAAAACAATCAATTTTTGTCTCATGATATATTGTCTCTAGAAGTGTATTATTAAACTTTAGTTTTTTGTTAAAGAAGGAAAAGAAAATCGCAATACTCAATACTATTGAATCAGAATAAATGAAAATCGCAATACAAATCAAATCGGCACAAAAGCACATTGTCCCAGCCCCATGTTTTATTGTGCGTGTGTGATGGCATGGAGGCTGTGTGTGTAGATAGCTGTGGGTGTTGTGCCCTTCTCCATGCACACACCTCAATCACCATCAAGCAGTCTAATAGCAGGAATCCTCAACACAGGACATCCTTTAAGACCCTTGGTGCATTTCTCAAGGTTAACCATCATCAGCAGACACACACAGACACACACGGACACACACACACACACACACACACACACACACACACACACACACACACACACACACACAATCAAAAGCTGCCCCCATATCCGCGGTCACCTTGCCGATCAAATCCTCTCACTACGCAGCCCATCATAGCCCCTCTCTCCTCTCATCACGCTCACATTTTTCTCCCTCAAGTCTTAACCTTCTGTGTTTCAGAAACTCCCAGGTTTCCTGAACTCCTCACTCCGCTGAGGCGTTTAAGCCTCAAAGGGAAATTCTGGTTTAATACAACGTGTAATTTTTTTTTCATAGCTTTTTGACCATCATTCCTTTTGATTTATATTAAAACAGTTAGTCAGTGATTTAACAGGGCTAAAAACATGTCAGACAGGGCAAGAATCACAAGCACTCAAATGATCACAGAGGTTTAGAATAGAATTAACAACGTGGAAATGTTTGTGCTAAGTCCCACGTTCGAAAAACAAGAAAACAAGAAAAAATGTTGTAAACATCAATCACATTTTACAAATGGACTTCATGGTTCGATTTTAACCTAATGGAGCTATTTGTTGAGTCTTATGTTACATATACGTCAGAGAGTAATTGTAAATCATACAATGTCACATAATTATATTTGTTGTTCATGTTTTCATTACATGCCATTTTGCAACAGTAATCCAGTAGAGACTTCATTTATTGATTAAATATTTCAATATCGATCCAGCTTACTACGATGCGCTACGACAAGCTAAATGTAATATGCTAAGACTAGTGGTTAATGCCAGCCACCAAGCTAATGCGTAGGGTAACGTTATAATGATACAACAACGTTCAACATGCTCATAAAGTCATTTTTAGCATGATACCACATGCTAACACACGATTGAATTCGCCACATAATGTTAGCTACTAGAGGACGAGATCTCGCGAGATTAAAATGTGCAGTTTACTGTGGCGCTGTCTCGCACAGACCACTCTCTCTGTCCTTTTTAAAATGAGTCGAGAAGCCGACAGCAAAACCGAACTTTACTTTTAATGATAGTAACCAAAGAGAAATGTTCTCCCTTCGTTCTATAATGGTCATAAATCGATACTAGAGTAGCCTACTTCCTTGCTTACTGCTGCAATGAATAAAATGCAGAGGAGAAAAAAATCATCTGTTCAGTGTTTGATGGTAATTTATTTGTGCTTCAGAGCGTAATCACTGTGAAACAATAAAATAAGCTTTATTTCTCTCTATTTACTGTACAATGACAAATCCAAGTACAAATTAAAATCTCAACTACTACCAGAAAACGCTTGGTTACATTGTAACCTTGGCAGTGGCGGTTTCTCTAGGAGGCCAAAGGAAGCCTGGCCTCCCCATAAAAATATAAAACATAATTTAAAATATAAAAACTAAATTTATGATTCCCACAGTTGTGTGTTTTACTGATTTTGCTTACCAAAACATCCCATTATCATTTTCTTCTTTAGCTTGTGGAGCGAAACAGCGCCCCTCTGCCACTGCGTGCGTGGTACAGTCCTGTCTGTGCTCTGTCTAGTGGTTAGTAAAATGCTACGAACGCTCAAAGGAGGCCAGCTTTTTCAGGCATCCTAAGAGAAAAAGTAAACATTTTCAGCCAATCAGATTGAGGCCAGGTTCGACCGACCTCAACATTGAATGGTCAATTCATCGTAAATAAAAAAAACCAGGGAGGCTAGGTTGAACCTGGCTTCTCACCAATCACATGCCTCAGACCAGATGCGTAACTATGGTTACTACACGTATGCGGCGGTGCCAGCCGGCGTCAGCTAACAGTAAGTTATAGGCAGCAAGATTTCACAATGTATGGTGATCTTGATATTTTTGTGAAAAATGACATCCCTGAACTTGCTTTTGACCTACAACTACAACTACAACTGAAAATGAAACACAACAGTAGGCCTACACCGAAGGGGACTTACGTTATGACGCATTGCATTTCTGACTTTGTTTACATTCATTTTCCACCAAGAGCACTCAGCAACAAACAAATTAACAGAGAACCCTGTTATGAAACATTATCTTACAAGTGTAGGCTCTGATGTAAAGGCTAATGGTGCTCGGTTAGCACAATGACAGCATGTTAGAAAGCACAGCTGAAACGATATGTCATAAATGGAGTAACATAGTGTTAGCCATGATGCTAACGACATTGGTAACCAAACCACACGGTGCTACTATTACTACAACTAGTATCACTATTTTTTTGTGGTTTATAAGCAATCTGTTTCTTGCACATGTCCCGTTAATAAGAACACAGATGTTAATATATGAAGTTGATGCGGATTCTGACAGATGGATTAACATTAGCTGTCTACATGAAGCTCCCAGCTGAGGTCCTGTAATGTTAACGTTAAGCCGCGACGCAGTTAGGAAACAAGAACGAGCTAATTAATGACAACAGAAGCATTTTGACTTGGTGGATGTCAATTTTAAATTCATGTTAAAACAGTACTACTAACGTTACTCAATCTTTCTACCGTAAAGTTAGCTCCGTGCCCTAAGACAATGCCTTGTGTTGACTTCTGGTGCTGGTGCATAAAAATGACAAATAAAGCAATCTTGAATCTTGTGTTACTCACTCCTGCTAACTTTATTGTTCATCAGAAGTGACGGGACAAAAGCATTTCGTTTTTTCATGCGCGTAGGCGTGAGAGGGGCGTTGGCCAACACATTTATAAAAAATACACATTCGAATAGTAATTTCAGCATTTGATTAGTATCAATTGTTACGTGATACTCGACTTCCGGAATTTGTTTCAACAGTCATCATGTAACCATAAGGCAATATGATCTCCGTACTAAGCTCACTGGTTTCCTCTGTAAAATTTGCCATGCACCGCCACTGAACCTTGGTTCTCTGAGTGAAGAGACTCTCTCTCCAGCGAACGTATGGAATAAGTAACAGTGTAACTGTTAGTTATACAGGAGAGAAGCCAGTCATTTGAGTTTGTGAAAAAACATTTCAGTGCTCAGTTATCATTTTGTGACTATCGATTGAATAAAGGACTATTTTTCCAGTCTTATTTCTTCATTGAAGTTTTTTTTAAGTGTTAAAATTGCGTCTCGATCTCGTGAACCCAATCTTGTGTGTCGTCTTGTCTCGTGAGCTGGGTCTCTCGTCAAACCACTATTAGCTACAGTAGCTGCATGAGTAGTTGACCCATCTAATGGTAAGTTAGCAATGATCCTACGCTAATTCATGACGTCATCAAAGTCCATCTTTTTTATTGTTTTGATTGAGAGACCCCTAGCAGCAGAAATTACATATTGTGCGTTTAAATAAATAGTTAAAACGTTAACAAGTGTTCCGACTGCATTGTACCTGTCTGTGCATAGCTTTTCTGTTCCCCATTACCATCATTTTGAGTGTGCTCACATGCAGTTTTACCTCCAAAATTAAGCCAAATTGAGATAATGGTTTGCAACTTGTGTGATTGTCTAATATCCTCTGCTGTTACTGACCCAACCTGTAATAAACCAGAATTTTCCAATGTTCCTTGAAGGAGAAGCAGCAAAATGCTTTTAAAAATAAATCAAACACCCTCTGCTTCCTGCGGCGAGCTGTGTCTCTCCCTCTCTCTGTGTCTTTCTTCACTTTCTTTCCTCGGGGGTGTCTGAAAACTATCACTTTGCTGCTGTGTCCATTCACAGGAAAAAAGACATCAGCAATCAGTAGCTGTCTGTCAACACCAAGACCAAACATGTCCGCCCACATTCTTTCATTTTTCAGTCACCATCTGAACTCTCTTTCCCTTTGACTCCACCCCTCCTTCCATTATCGCATCAATCTTCTTTTATTTCATTTGATGTCACTATTCCCATCTTCCTCTTTCTGTTAATTATGACCTCTTGACCTCTTTCTCTTATCCTTCTCATCCATGATCCTACTATGCCTTATTTCCAGTCCCTAACTCCATCTGTGTCTTTTCACACATTTTTACAGGCTTGCCAGCAGAAAGGACAGTGTTGCTATCCTTCAGGTAGCTGTCACACTGCTGCACTAAAAGGCTTATACTGGTGTGTGGGAGTGTATGCCTGTTTTTATGTAAATATGTGTGTTTCTGTTGGCGTTGTACTGTTGTAGTGAAGAGGTTATAAGGTGGGATCCTTACCAGTGAGGTTTAAGGAAAAGAAGATAGAGAAAAAGAAAGCTATAAAGACAGAGGTTTGTATACCTAAAGGAATAAAAGTCAAAGAGTCAGCGTGGGGGAGAGGTTGTGATTGGAGGGGTTTCAGCTCTCTGACAAGCCTTTCCTCTCCCAGACACCAGCAGAACGTTCGCCCAAATGCTTGGAGCAACGCACCCACCAGCTCTGTCTGGGTGAGTCTTTTTTCTTCTGTTTTCAGAAAGATGAAACAGCGAACAGCGATAAAGTTAGAAACCCAAACAAGTTAATGAGGAGCAGGAAATAATGAGCTGATTGCATGATTAGAGGCATCATTCTTCTGCACACTGAAACCACCCCCAGAGCTATTTCCTATTTACATATCTTTTCTGGATCTATGAGAGCAGCAATAATATGAAGTGGCTGCCGTGTTTAGGCTTCACTGAGGTCGCTCTTTGCTCAGGTTGGGGCAACCATAAGAAAATTGCCATGAAATCCCCACCCATCCTTCACTTTGATTGTTGAAAAGGCAGAGAGGAAACTAGCCAGCCATGGTGTCCGGAGGGGCAGAGGCAGGTAAAGGTAATTGCTTAGCAAGAGAATGAAACAGGAGATAGCATCAGGAGGAAAGGGAGAGAGATGACAGCCTATAATTGGAAACGGAGAAAGGAGGAAGATGGTGGAAAAAGAGGAAGAGAGAGATGGAGGGGGGGATGGAAGGGGGAGGCGTTAGATAGAGAGAAAGAGAAGTGGCAGACTGATACACCTAATGCAAACCTGCTGTCATAAACCATATGCACATGACATAACACATGGCCATGCATGTCATGTTACCGCTCATGGCATCCTGCAGCGTAGCATGGGTAAGCAGAGCTATACAGTACATGTCTCAGACCAGAGTACATAAACAAGCCCTGGCTTCAGATTTTTTCAGCAGCCACACAAGTTATACCTCTCTGATTTTTTTAGTGTGCACGATTTATGACTGCAAATAACTCGCGGAACAAAGTTAATGTAATGAGCAATGTTACAGCTGCGAAAACAAGTGTTGAGATGAGAGTGATTGCTTAATTTGCCCGGCGACGTGAAAAATGGCAACATTCCGCCAGTGGAGGTTTAGTTACATGCATCACTCTGACAGCTCACGAAACCCATTATGAAATGCCTCTAGTGCTATACAATAATGTTATAACAGGATGTAGATGGTAAAGCATGACCACGCACACTCTCAGACACACACATAATCTCTCCTCCTCATCCTCTTTCCTTTGCTGCAAGTATCTGAGGGCAAGTAGGGAGACTTGTCAGGGTGGGTAGTCGTCAACTCTGAAGATCTGCAAACGCGCACTGTTGCGTTTCAAGTGTTTCTGTGCTCTATTGGTAAAAAACACAGCAACCACTGAGGATAAAATGTACATGCCTGCATGCATGAGTGTGTGTAGTATAAGTGGACGTACCCAGGACTGAAGCGTGGTCCCTGATGTCTCCTCATCTGTCCAGCTGTGTGCGTATGTGAATCTTTTTTCCTCTGCTCTTGGCCCACAAGTTGACACTGCTCCACGCGTGCCGCCCTCCACTCCTCAGTCTGTCTCTGTCTCACTCGCAGACCCTGGCATCAGCAGCTGTACCAAACCTGCCACTCATCCCCCTCTTTTCTCTCCTACTTCCCTCTCTCCCTCCCTCTCTCCCTCCTGCCGGCAGGCTCGTTTGTGTACACACCCCCGTTTCACTCCTCGTTGGTTATTGTCCCAAAAATATGATCCAGGCATTCACAGGAGGGGGGGGGTCATGTGAGATTTTCCTCTCCTTTAAACAGTGCTCCTCAGCGGGTCAGGGTGCCCTCCATCTCCCCCGGCGTGGATGTGGGATTATGAGAGAGGAAAGGGAGGATGGGAAAGGAGCGTGCTGTTGCTGTAGCTGTTGCCTCTGCCTCCTTCAGTGTGAGTGCTTCTCTCTCGCTTAGCATGCTTTTCATCTCTCACTCAACGCTCCCTCTCTCTCTCGCTCTGCTCTCTCACTGTTTATGTCTAACTACCTCCCCCCCCTTCCCGTTTTTCAGTCACTGTCTATCTGCTGCTGCTCCGGCTGTTTTGGATTCACAATTCAGTGGGGTTCTGGGCATAAGGCTTAGGGAGTCTGTCTAAACAGCTAGGCAGGGAGAAAAACGAAGAGACTGAGTAGGGCTGCTCGATTATGGAAAAAAATATAATCACGATTATTTTGGTCGATATTGAAACTACGATAATTTAACACGATTACTCGTTGACTTCTGGAAAGATGTTGCAATTATTGAACTTAAAAAACAGTGGAAAAAGTTAAATAAATCAACAGCAAAAAAGCATAACTGTGAAATGTGCCTTAATACTTTTCCTATTTAAACTTAATTTTTTCATTCAGAACAGAAGAGAAAATAAGAGTTTACTTGCAAAACGTAATGAGCTAAATAATTGTTTTTCTCGATTATTCTGTTTTTGTGATCATTAGGAGCCGAAAGCATAATCACGTTTAAATTTAGATTAAAGATGCAGTAAGACTTATAAAACTAACTTTCTGTCATATTTGCTGAAACTGACCCTATGTTCCAGTAGAACTACATGAAGCAGGTCATTTAAAAAAAATCTGGCTCCTCTGGCACCACCTACAGCCTGTAGTGTGATTTGCAAAAATCCACCGCTCCCTGTTCAGATGCACCAATCAGGGCCGGGGTGACTAACTGCATATCAATCACTGCTCATACACACGCATTCATTCTCCCTTGTGGGGGGAGGGGCTTAGGAGACCATTTGGGCTTTAGCAGAAAGGGGGGAGGGACTGAGAAGTTGTCGATGTTCAAATTTTTTGGCTAAGTCCTGGATCTTCACAATCCTACCTACAGCACCTTTAATTGCACAGCCCTAAGACTGAGAGCACCGATTTAGGAGGCGGAAAAGAAGATTATTGCATTTTGAGAAAATAAATGATAAAATAAATATAGAGAAATCAGATTCAATAAAACACAATTTAAAAACATATTCAAATTAAAACTAGGGCTGAACGATTTTTGAAAATAATCTAATTGCGATTTTTTTCCCAAATATTGCAATTCGATATTCGATTATTTTTTTAAGCTCTTTGTCTTCTGTATTATTCAACAAAGACAAACAATAAATCATTTTATAGTATGAACAACACACAATTACACACTAGACAGTTAAATAAGTAAAAAAAACAAAAACAAAATTATATATATATATATATATATATATATATATATATATATATATATATATATATATATATACACACACACACACACACACACACACACCAGTGTATTTCTTTTTTTTTTTTTACAGTGCACAGAGAGGATCTGCCTCCAGCCCCACCCCCTCGTGAAGTTGCGTGCTGCCGTGTGCACTTGTTCAGACTGAGAGGCTATCGTTACGTTAGCTAGTTGCTGGTGTTCTTGCCATGGGATTAACTGTACTAATAAAACTGTTGAAACCCCGCGGCCACGCTGCTGTCAAAGCTCCCCGAACGTCATTTATCAGTCTGATTGTTACCCTTTTCAGTGGCAGCTCCTCCACTCATATCTTTATAACGGCGCTAGCTAACTGCTAACCGGAGCTAACCGCTAATCAGAGCTAATCGTTGCCTACCGAGCCTTGAGTTCTGTGTGCCTGTATTCATTGACTGCATGTATGGACTCGAGCCCGAATAAAACCCTTCATTTTATTAAAATGGCTGTAAAAGTTGTTGAATGACAGAAATCTGCTCAAGGTACGACGTAGCGTTAATGTGCTAAGTTGATGCTTTCTCTGCGGAGTGCAGACTGGTTTGCTCTCGCGAGTCATGTGACCAAATCGCAGCCTTTGCGATTAGGAAATCGCATTTTAACACATCGCGATATTATCGCAAATGCAATTAATCGTTCAGCCCTAATCAAAACAATACATGCCATCATGTATTCGATTTACAGAACTAAGAAACATTTTTCTGAAAAGTGGCGATCTTTGAACAAGACTAAGTGTCTACAGCCAGGCTAGCAGCTCTGTGAGGCTGTACTTACGGTGGTTTGAGCTAAATGCTAACATCAGCATGCCAACATGCTCCCAATGACAATGCTAACATTCTGATATTTAGAATAATATTTACCATCTTCACCATCTTAGTTTAGTATGTTAGAGTTTAGTGTGTGCATGCTAACATTTGCTATTTAGCACTAAACAGACGCTGGCTCTGGGGACGTGGAACGTCACCTCTCTGTGGGGGAAGGAGCCGGAACTTGTGCGGGAGGTGGAGCGCTACCAGTTGGATCTGGTGGGGCTTACCTCTACGCACAGTCTCGGTTCTGGAACCATACTCCTGGATAGGGGTTGGACTCTTTTCTTCTCCGGAGTTGCCCAGGGTGTGAGGCGCCGGGCGGGTGTGGGGATACTCACAAGCCCCCGGCTGAGCGCCGCTACGTTGGAGTTCACCCCGGTGGACGAGAGGGTCGCCTCCCTACGCCTGCGGGTTGTGGGGGGGAAAACTCTGACTGTTGTTTGTGCATATGCACCAAACAAGAGCTCGGAGTATTCGGCCTTCTTGGAGACCTTGAATGGAGTCCTGTATGGGGCTCCAGTGGGGGACTCCATAGTTCTGCTGGGGGACTTCAACGCGCACGTGGGAAATGATGGAGACACATGGAGAGGCGTGATTGGGAGGAACGGCCTCCCTGATCTAAACCAGAGTGGTTGTTTGTTGTTGGACTTCTGTGCTAGTCATGGATTGTCTATAATGAACACCATGTTCGAACATAGGGATGCTCATAAGTGTACTTGGTACCAGAGCACCCTAGGCCAAAGGTCAATGAACGATTTTATAATCGTTTCATCTGATCTGAGGCCGTATGTTTTGGACACTCGGGTGAAGAGAGGGGCAGAACTGTCAACTGATCACCATCTGGTGGTGAGTTGGGTCAGAGGGTGTGGGAAGACTCTGGACAGACCTGGTAAGCCCAAACGGGTAGTGCGGGTAAATTGGGAACGTCTGGAGGAGGCCCCTGTCCGACAGACTTTCAACTCACACCTCCGGCGGAGCTTTTCGTGCATCCCTGTGGAGGCTGGGGGCATTGAACCTGAGTGGACAATGTTCAAAGTTTCCATTGCTGAAGCTGCGGCGGGGAGCTGTTGTCTTAGGGTCTTAGGTGCCTCAAGGGGCGGTAACCCACGAACACCGTGGTGGACACCAGTGGTCAGGGAAGCCGTCCGACTGAAGAAGGAGTCTTTCCGGGATATGTTATCCCAGAGGACTCCGGAGGCAGTTGCAAGGTACCGAAGGGCCCGAAGGGCTGCAGCCTCTGCCGTGAAAGAGGCAAAGCAGCGGGTGTGGGAGAAGTTCGGAGAAGACATGGAGAAGGACTTTCGGTCGGCACCAAGGTGCTTCTGGAAAACCGTTCGCCACCTCAGGAGGGGGAAGCGGGGAACCATCCAAGCTGTGTACAGTAAGGATGGGACGCTGTTGACCTCAACTGAGGAGGTAATAGGGTGGTGGAAGGAGCACTTTGAGGAACTCATAAATCCGACTAATACGCCCTCTATGGTAGAGGCAGAGCTGGAGGATGATGGGGGATTGTCGTCAATTTCCCTGGTGGAAGTTGCTGAGGTAGTTAAACAACTCCACAGTGGCAAAGCCCCAGGGATTGATGAGATCCGTCCAGAAATGCTTAAAGCTCTGGGTGTGGAGGGGTTGTCTTGGTTGATACGCCTCTTCAACATTGCGTGGAAGTCGGGGACGGTGCCTAAGGAGTGGCAGACCGGGGTGGTGGTTCCCCTTTTCAAAAAGGGGGACCAGAGGGTGTGTGCCAATTACAGGGGTATCACACTTCTCAGCCTCCCCGGTAAAGTCTACTCCAAGGTGCTGGAAAGGAGGCTTCGGTCGATAGTCGAACCTCAGGTTGAAGAGGAACAATGCGGATTCTGTCCTGGTCGTGGAACAACGGACCAGATCTTTACTCTCGCAAGGATCCTGGAGGGAGCCTGGGAGTATGTCCAACCGGTCTTCATATGCTTTGTGGATCTGGAGAAGGCGTATGACCGGGTCCCCCAGGAGATACTGTGGGAGGTGCTGCGGGAGTATGGGGTGAGGGGGTCCCTTCTCAGGGCCATCCAATCTCTGTACGACCAAAGCGAGAGCTGTGTCCGGGTTCTCGGCAGTAAGTCGGACTCGTTTCAGGTGAGAGTTGGCCTCCGCCAGGGCTGCGCTTTGTCACCAATCCTGTTTGTAGTATTTATGGACAGGATATCGAGGCGTAGTCGGGGTGGAGAGGGGTTGCAGTTTGGTGAGCTGGGGATCTCATCGCTGCTTTTTGCGGATGATGTGGTCCTGATGGCATCGTCGGCCTGTGACCTTCAGCACTCACTGGATCGGTTCGCAGCCGAGTGTGAAGCGGCTGGGATGAGGATCAGCACCTCTAAATCTGAGGCCATGGTTCTCAGCAGGAAACCGATGGAGTGCCTTCTCCAGGTAGGGAATGAGTCTTTACCCCAAGTGAAGGAGTTCAAGTACCTTGGGGTATTGTTCGCGAGTGAGGGGACAATGGAGCGGGAGATTGGTCGGAGAATCGGCGCAGCGGGAGCGGTATTACACTCAATCTATCGCACCGTTGTGACGAAAAGATAGCTGAGCCAGAAGGCAAAGCTCTCAATCTACCAGTCAGTTTTCGTTCCTACCCTCACCTATGGTCATGAAGGCTGGGTCATGACCGAAAGAACGAGATCCAGGGTACAAGCGGCCGAAATGGGTTTCCTCAGGAGGGTGGCTGGCGTCTCCCTTAGAGATAGGGTGAGAAGCTCAGTCATCCGTGAGGAGCTTGGAGTAGAGCCGCTGCTCCTTCGCGTCGAAAGGAGCCAGTTGAGGTGGTTCGGGCATCTGGTAAGGATGCCCCCTGGGCGCCTCCCTAGGGAGGTGTTCCAGGCACGTCCAGCTGGGAGGAGGCCTCGGGGAAGACCCAGGACTAGGTGGAGGGATTATATCTCCAACCTGGCCTGGGAACGCCTCGGGATCCCCCAGTCGGAGCTGGTTAATGTGGCTCGGGAAAAGGAAGTTTGGGGTCCCCTGCTGGAGCTGCTACCCCCGCGACCCGTTACCGGATAAGCGGAAGAAGATGGATGGATGGCACTAAACAAAGTACAGCTGAGGCTGATGGGAGTGTCATTAGTTTTGCAGGTAATTGGTCAAACACTAAAGTATTTGGATAAATTAATTTATTTACCTGATGATGGCTCTAGATTTAAAGTCAGAGCATCGCCATGAGTTATTACAATTTATCCTGAGGGAGACATGAATGTGTGTACCAGATTTTATAGAAACTCAAAATCACAAATGTCAACGTCATGGTGGTGCTAGTCTGGAGACCATGAATGTCAATTTCATGGAAATCCATCAAATATGTGCGGAGAGATTTCATGCTGCTAACATGGCTCTAAAGTCATAAAATAATTTCTGTTCATTTGGATGAAAAAATATTTGGTTTGCTGCACATTACAATTTTATTCAACCCATTTCCCAAGTTGCCACCACTTATTATTATATATTTCCATAAATGGCAAACGGAATACTTTTTTCACCCAGATGGTTAGAAAAGTCTTGAAGGATTCTGGAAATACCTCCACAACAGCAGGAAGTGTTGTTAAACTTTAAATCTTCTGGGTTTAACAAAGATGAACAGGGATTTAGCTTTCAGAAAAACAGAGGCTTAGTTCTGTGACTTGAATATACTGACAATACACAAGACACAAATTGTTGCTAAAAGAGACTACAAATAGAAACAATAAAAAGTTATTAGGAGCGATTCAAACAAAGATAAAGAACTAGCTTGCCTGATCTACTTCAGCATTTCGTTACAGAGCCGAGGCACCGTGACCGCAAAGGTCCGGTCTCCTCTGGATCACATGGGGTTAGCGTGTCAAAATTGGTTATATGCATTCATTTACGGGGTCTTGTAGGTAATTTTGCTGCAGCATTCTGAGCCAAACAACACCAAACTGTTCCTGATGTAGAATTATGAGTATAACATACAAAAGGGGATTTAGGTTCCAAAAATGACTCTTTGGGAATGACATTCTTCCAGTGGGTTTGTTCTGTTTAATCATCGCCTCCATTTCGCCTGGAGCATGCAGAGAGAGAGAGAGAGAGTGAACGAGAGAAAAATAGACATTTTTATTGTTCGGTCCTGTTGCCTTGTCAGAGTAAATCAGATCACAGGGTACTAAAGTTCCAACACACACACAGAAACGCACGCTGAGAAACACACTCTTCTAGCCTGACTGACTACCCCTGAGGTCAGTTAACAGCTCATCGCAGGAAAGGAGAAGTCTGGCCTGCGACCCCGAGGCCAGGGGTCCGGCACGTCAGGATGCCTTGTGGAGGCCAAGTCCAGCAAACACCCTCCTCACACACCCTACACACACACACACACACACACACACACACACACACACACACACACACACACACACACACACACATGCATCTTTTCACTAACCTCTACTCAGTTTTTTTATTTAAACACACACACACACACACACACAGACACACACACACACACACACACACACACACACACACACGTTTGTTTCACTATCTTTGTGGGGACCTGTCATTGACATAATGCATTCCCTAGCCCCTTACCCTAACCTTAACCATCACAACTAAATGCCTAACCTTAGCCCTTACCCTCACCCTAACCATAACCTAATTCTAACCCTAATCCTAAAACCTCAAACAGCCCTTTAACCTTGTGGGGTCCAGCATTTTGGGCCCCACAAGGCTGTGCAGACCCCACAAGTATACTGTATTCCCCGTTTTTTGGACCCCACAAATATAGTAAAACAAGCGCACACACACACACACACACACACACACACACACACACACACACACACACACATGTGCATCTTTTCACTAACCTCTACTCAGTTTTTTTATTTAATGCTGGGTTTACACCGGCCAAGTACATTTGTTTTGTGTTGCCTTACTGGCGCTAGTTTAATTGTGGGATCATATTGGAATAATTTGTGTTTACTTGGGTTACACGCTACGGTGCAGAGCTGTAGGCCCAAATAAGGTTTCTTTCCGTCATCAACCATGGCTGAAAACTTTGTACCTGTTGTAGTCCCACATATGTCGGGAAACCAAATAGCGTTGTGTCTGGATTCATAACATCATCTGGAGGAACACACAGCTCGGTAAATTTCCCTGCCTTTTCCTTCTTGATAACTGCCACTTCCAGCGCTACTTGAGGTACCGATTTTGCTGTGATTTAATTGCAATAAACGTACCAAAAGTATGTTGACTCGATATAATAACATTAAGATGCCGTTTAGTAAAAAGTCAGAATTAATGCTTTGTCAGGTCTGTCCGCAAGACGATAAGCAAACAACTTTCAAAATGCTTGTTTTCTGATTGGAGTTTGGATCGATCAGGGCTATGCTATGCAGGAGAATCTCAACGCTGATAGGCTTTCGCAAAACAACCTTAGGCAAATTTCTCGCTTAAGATGAAATAGTTCAACTCGTGAGAATACATGTTCGTGCCATTTGTGTCGCTAAAACATTACTCAATACTACCCAAATACTCCTTTCCACTCTGGCAGCACTTCTTCACTGCAAATATTATTCTAAATATCAGAATGTTAGCATTGTCATTGGGAGCATGTTGGCATGCTGATGTTAGCATTTAGCTCAAACCACCGTAAGTACAGCCTCACAGAGCTGCTAGCCTGGCTGTAGACACTTAGTCTTGTTCAAAGATCGCCACTTTTCAGAAAAATGTTTCTTAGTTCTGTAAATCGAATACATGATGGCATGTATTGTTTTGATTAGGGCTGAACGATTAATTGCATTTGCGATAATATCGCGATATGTTATTGTGTGTACAGTGTGTTTCAAACACTCCTATCACTGCCAAAATGTCTAAATGCAACAGTTTCACCATCTTATTCCTCACACACAGCATCGAGGGTGTTACTATTAACATTACTGACCGCTCTGTTCTATTAGTGTCCCAGTAAGCCATGACAGTAAGCCAGCATGCACAATACCAGGACCCTGAAACTGAAGCAGCTAAATGGAATTCAGCCTTCATTTATTGTATTTACACCTGTGCTTTTCCTCCTGTGATATTCTCTGTGTAAAAAGTCTAAAACAGTTTTGTCTTCTAAACAAAACATCATACTCATTTACAGCATTACCACCAATTATTTTTTCTCTCACTTATCTTTGGTTAAACCTATATTACCCATTTGCTGTTATTTATAGGATGTTCAACATCTGGCTAGACAATAACTGGCATAGAACAGCTCTCCTGAAAAGTGTGTGCAAGTTACTGGTAATAACCAGTGGTGGAATGTAACTAAGAGTAAGTACTCAAGTACTGTACTTAAGTACACATTTGAGGTACTTGTACTTTACTTGAGTCTTTTCATGCCACTTTCTACTTCTACTCCACTACATTTCAGAGAGAAATATTTTACGTTTTTGCTCCACTACATTCATCTGACAGCTTTAGTTACTAGTTACTTTGCAAATTAAGATTTTTGCACACAAAACACATGCAGTTTATAAAATATTATGTTTTATTATAATTTAAGCTACCCAACAATATACAGGCCTACAAGTCCAACTGAAATGATTAGTCGATTAAACACTTAGTTGATTAACAGAACTGTTTTGATCGTTTCCAGTCTCTAAAATGTGAGGATTGTTTTGCATTGAGTACTTTTACTTTTAATACTTTAAGTACATTTTCCCGATGATACTTACATTAACATTTTCAATGCAGGACTTTTACTTGTAACAGAGTATTTGTTTACAGTGTGGTATTAGTACTTCTAAATACTTTTTCCACCGCTGGGGAAAATGTAGTGAATCAATCATTCTAGTATTTAGTTACATGAATCTGATCCGTTTGCTTTCTGTTACCCAGCCCAGCTCTGCCTTTAAACAATTCCAAAGTCTCCACACCCATATGTTGCATGTTCTGTGTTTAACACATCTAGAAATACAATTAAAAAAATGTGACATTGTGATTTAACAAGCAGCCAGCCTACAGCTAGCTCAAGGTTAGCCCCAGTGACTGCACACAGCACTCCAGAAGACTTCTGAACATAGGCCTGCCATTGGTTAATGTTAGCATTTTAGCTAAGATGACACAACATGTAAAAAAAAAAGACAACTTTAGACTTACCAGAAGACGTATTCGTACTCTTGGGGTTAGCTGCCTTTCCACATCTTGAGCTCCTGCGCCAAGCTAACGCATCCGGGACTAGTCTATCAACTGACTGCATCCAACCATCCTGGTAAACCGGCCAACAAGCAAACCTCCCACATTTGGTCAGCTGGCTTAAAGTCAAGCATCATTAACTGGGATGTACTTACTAAACTTAAAATTGTAAACTCCTTACTATCTAATGCTGCTGCAGACCAATGATCCAGTTGTTTATAACTGTATTCGTGCTGATAATTGATAGGCCTACTTTCAATTAAGATAATTGATAGGGATTTTATTTGACACTGACCACTTTTAAAGTGATGCAATTGTTATTAATCAATCTGTTGGTTGTGTGCTGCTAAGGGTTTTTTTATGCCTTGTGTATTTGTTGTTTTTTGTAGCCTATACACACACACACACACACACACACACACACACACACACACACACACACACACACACACACACACATATTATAACCGGGGGTCTGATTTTGAGCGTCAAACACTTAATTTCTTAATTTTCTGCAACAATTTATGGTGCAAATGTATTTATTTATGTAAAGGAAATTATTATTCTCCTGCATTGTTCAAAACTTTCTGCATATTCAAAACATCACACGTGTCTCAGGATGTTTTTTTGTTTTTTTTTAGGAATCATGTACATCTCAACAACAAATCTGTTAGAGAATGAGACCTTGTTAAAGCCAAAAGCTCCAACGTTTAAATCTACATAAAAGTTGTGTTTTTCAACCCCACGATGTAGCACAAGTAGACACAGTTCTTGTTTTCAGTACATGACAGGGACGAATCTACCGCTTCTAATTATTAGAGGGGACATATCCCCTAGCCTGGTCCTACCAGACTCTCGTACATTTCATTTGTAGAGAGAGTCTGGCCACTCTTCATTGACAAGTGTTAACTTCCTTGACGGCGGGTACTCTGTTGAAGTTTAAAACTATTGGATCTGCCCAGAGCCACTCTGGTAGCCTGGCTCCGCCCTCCTACGTACCGTCTGGTAGGACCAGGCTAACAAGAGGGGAGGCAACAACAACTATCGGCTTAGCATCGCTAGCGTAGGCCTTAGCCAACTCATTCACCACTAACGGAGCGACCTGGAAAATTGAACTGTTTCCGAACCCCGTGAGGAGGAGGGCCACAACATCATGGCCACCAAAAGAAACTCAGCAAAGATTGTTCTTGTTCGGGCTTTAACTTCTGGATATTCGGCAGCGTTGCCACAACAGAGCGCATCTTTCTCCGTCGCCATAACGGAACTGTAACTCAAACTAGCGCACGTGCACGTCACAACCTCAACGTCATCGTTCTCAGCCACTCCCTCTGTTCGCTGATTGGACCGCCAAATATTTGGTCGGAGAAAGCCCAAGACTATACCGCAAATCCAGACGTAGTACTGAAGGAAAATGAAAATTGAGCGGAAGTACGTAGGAGGGCGAAGCCAGGCTACATATCCCCTGCATCCCCCCCCTGAAATCTACGCCTATGCATGTTAGTATATTTTACCACTAGAATCAGTTTTGCCTCGGTTCCTTAAATTGAGAAACAGACAAATGGTGCAGTGGAACAACACAATCAGATTCCTGTCAGTCAGAGGTGTTTTATCTACAGATGAGTCCACTGCAGCGTTGACTGTCATGACCGAGTCGGTTTAGGGTTGCTCACAGGGAAACCACTGGGCTTCAAATGAGTGGTGCACATCTAGCAAACCTGCTTGTTGCCTCTGTTTAATCTGTGAACTTTCTCACTTGCAGATCTATTTGAATAAATAAGGTGTTCAGTTGTTATGTGCTCCTAAACAGATAAACGGACGACATCTTGTTAGAGCCTGTAACATAATTTGTTGCAACATTTGTTAGGTGAGCCATTTTGGTTATGTTTCAGATTTATTTCGACATTATTTGACTGAAAAGTGTTTGTCCTACTGCTGTGTACTTAATGAACAACATTTCCAATGTAGACATGATTTTTTTCTCAGGATTAAACATTACTTTAACCAGATTTGTCAGTTTGATGAATACTATTAGTGTTGTAATGTGTTTTTCACCCACACTTGCTGAAACAGGCATGCAGAGGTACTATCTTGCTGGAACCACTTTTTCTACTTCAAGGTCATGAAATCATTTCCAGCTCCACTGACAATTCTGGTCTTTGTTTTCTTAGCTCCACCTTGAACGACGGCAAAGATATCCTCGTGGGTGCAGTGATTGCATACACGAGATATCTTCACAGTGGGTGCAGAGCTTGAAGATTATAGCTGCAAATGTATGTAAGAATTTGATACCAGCGTGGGTCTTACACGGCAGCCAAGTGACAGTCTTCTTTCGCGAAGCCCCACTTTTGGGAGGACTTTCATTTGCACTGACATTTAGGACAGAATAGGATGACATTTGAGTTGCGAGTGTATGTGGGACGGTGGTCAGACATAAATGTATCAGATGGTTCGGATGGAACGCAGCAGGAACTAACTGGTACAAATCATACATGTAATTTCAGTTGTGGGAATGATTCATGCTCACACTTACCCTTCCTTGTCACCTTATTCTTAAGAACTTCAAAATATGCAAATCAATTCCATAATTAGAGCAACTTCTCAGCGATGAGACAGGAAATTTGATTTAAACATGCATACATTATGGATGTCTTTCTTTTTTTTTGTTTCAGTCTACATGCTTCCCATCAGCAGCTGTGTTGTGAAACTTATCACAGTCTTTTCATCACTGTTGCGTTTGGCAACTTCTTCGCATTTCAGCCTGTTCAAAAGGCTGACAGGCAAGAGCCAAGTGGAATTACATCTCTGACTGTGGTCACACTCAAAAATACTACACACTTCTCATATGACCTGAGCTATTTCCCATCAAGTAACTCTATACTACAGTATAGTCCCAGTGGTCCCTTTAAAATTGTGAGTAATTTATAATTAAGTCCTAAAAAAAACCCAACGTAAACAATGTGTTGATTTTTCAAGTCTATCAAGTTATCAGTTGCTGTAATCTCTTCTGTTTAAACTGCTAAAAGGTCGCTGTTATAACACGACTACAGTGAAGGAGATGTGGGGCAAAAGCCACAGTCCTTTTTTTCCGTATAAAAATGTATTACAAAGTTCAGCTGAAGCTAAAATTGCAAAACTGCATTTGTGTTTCGCTGGATGCAGCAAGTCATATACAGTTATATTTTACAGCTGGCAACACAAACACTTCAGGGTGACACTAAAAACTGTAGTAATTAGTAATGCTAGCTGTACAGCCAATATCTTCAGTAATATTGTAATCATGCAATCAGGATTTTAAAATAAGCATTGTTAGCTCATCTTAAAACATCTTTGAAAATCGGATGTCGTATTCATCAGCTTTTTGTCATGAACCTGGGTTTTGTTTTATTTCCTGTTTTCATTTCCTGTTTTTATTTTGTTATTACAAAATAAAAGAGGAAATAAAACATAACCAATCAGTCAATCATGACATTTTCAGTGTCACCCAGATATTGATATTGTGTTAAGTTGGACTTGCAGCATTTATGTATTTGCAGCACTTTGTGCTGTGTATGTAAATAAGTGAATGTGTTTCTTAATTTGTTTATGTTGTAATTATTTACAGTGTTTTTTTCTAAATTTGACACACGGGTTGTCAAAGTGGTGAAGATGTTACTTTTTTTGTGTTTTATTTATTTGCACAAGGTTAGGTTGCAGTGCTTTCTCCGCCAATAGGATGAGTCATTACAGCGATACCAATAACTCTTTTAATGTACATGTGGCCGGGTTAGTTCAGTTGGTAGAGCAGGCGCACATATATGGAGGTTTACTCCTGGACGCACTGGCCGCGGGTTCGACTCCGACCTGCGGCCCTTTGCTGCATGTCATTCCCCCCTCTCCTTTCATGTATTCATCTGTCCTATGGAAATAAAGGCCTAAAATGCATTATGGCATGTGACTGTTGTAAGATAGACTTGAAAAAAATCTAAACCTATATCCTCTAAAAGTAATCCTAATTGAAATCCCATTTCAGTCCAAACCTTGTGGAGCCCATATATTTACACAAAACATACGCAGGTCAAATTAGTCCTATACAAAGTATTCTTATTTAAGTACAGAGGAAATCTGAAAAATATATATAGACTTGGATATAGCAAATGTTGCTGTCACACTTTCTGTTTTTATTATGCTTTGAATTAAAATTTCACTTTTTACTTTCACTTTAAAAATGATACGTGTATACAATATGTTTGTGTCACTCTCCCCCAAGAATGCCTACAATAAGATTGGATAAATGTGGTATTAATTGAGACTTGTGTTTAATAGTGCTTGGTTGGTGAAAAGTCTGTTTGTGTGGCTCAGACAGAAACACTTTATCTGTGTCTGACAATAATAAACTGACTGCCCTTTAGCTCAGCCTGTGATAGAGCAGCTTATTCACCACTCTCACCTTAGCTGGCCATGACGTGCCAGGTAATAACGTTGTTTTCAGTGCAGCCCTAAACAAAATGGATTTACAAAGAAGGCAAGAACTTTTTGTCCTCTTTTTTTCACCTTCTCCCTCTCTTTTTTTCTTTCCTGTCTGCTCATTGCTTCTATTTGGCTCAGAGAGAAAGATCACTGATGACACATTCATTAGCGATGACATTAGGGAAGAGAGAAATAGCAGTTAGCGGTGATGCTAACTATATTGGCAATTCAACATCATTATCTCTTCCTTGGCATGTTCGTGAGTGTGAGCGTGTGGGTGTTACTGAGAGTCTTATCAGTGGAAACAGACCTGGACGTGAGCAGGGTGGCGAGCAGGAAGAGGAAGGGGGGGGGGTAAAAGAAATAAAATAAAAGCAACAGTGAAAATGAAGGATAAGAAAAGAAATAGGAGACTGGAAGCAGGCAGAGACTTAGAGATGGACGATAGACACATGGAGGATATCAAAAAGGGATTATGCGTTGTGGTCGAGGAGAACGCGAGATAAAAGAAGAAAAAAGAGGACAGTGGGAGGGAAACGGGGACCAAATGGGACGTGATCTGGGTGGAAAGTGGGAGCAGAGGGAGGAACTGGGAGGAAGAGGACAACAGAAGTTGTGTGAGGGAGAAGATGCCTTAAAGGTGATGAGGAAGACTGGGCAGGTGAGGGGAGGCAAGCTTCAGAAATAAAGTTTTTGATGGACTGATCTTCCGTGAAGGTGCCTCAAGGGTGGTAAGATTCCACTAATCTTTCACTTTGGGCTCAGAGTATTGCCATGCTGGTTAATCTACTGTACATAAAATCCAATCCATATTCTGAATCTTGGAATAAAAAGATGGTGGCTGCTTGGAATTACATGAAGCACTCTCAAGCATATCCACTCCTATTTAACATATGTCCTATGATATGCCCTCAGACTCTTACAAAAAAGGATCTTCCGAAGAACAATTTAACACTTGTGCTAGGCAGTGTCCCTAAGGAAGACACCAGTTTCTTTTGTATCCACGACACTGGTACCTCACTTCCCACAATTATGAAGCTGGAAATGTTACAGTTTTGTACGACTGAACAGGTTCATAAATCCACGTTTAAACAGCCTGAAACGTGTATCTGTGTCTGCGAGCAGGAAAACATTTGTGAGCACTGTGTGCAGTTGTTTATGTGTGTGATGTCTCGCTTTGCCAGACCCTCCTCCAAAGCGCGCTGAAGGAGGGTCTGGCTACTCCACATAGCATTTGGGGATGGGAGGAAAACGTGCTCTGGTTAAATGCCATTTCTTTAAACCAATCAGAATCGTCATGGGCGGTGCTAAACTCAGAGCTGCTTCAAAATAGTTGTGCGAGAGAAAACTCAGATTGGACAGATAGTCTAGCTAGCTGTCTGGATTTACCCTGCAGAGATCTGAGGAGCAGTTAACAATAGTCCTCATAAATCCACCGAATTTAAAATTCCAACACAAAGAAAGCGGAGGGAAACGGAAAATACATGCATCCGGCGGAATTTCCTGCAGCTCCGGAGCAATCCCGGAAGTGGAACGCAAAGGATATAGACTAATGTGTGTGTGTGTTCTGCTCCAAACAACCAGTGTGAATACACATGCACATCTATCTTGTCCAAAAAACTATAAGTGGGATTTATGTCTCCCTCTAGACTCCCAACACCTTCATCTGCTCCCAATAAAATCTATTCTCTGTTACATTAAGAATAGCATCATGTTTTAAAAACAAATTGGCAACTTGACAAATAGATTCAGGTGAATGTCCCACCCATACGTGTTGTTACAGCCAACACATCCAGGCTTAAGATTCTAAGAACTGCAAATAATAAATCACAAATTACTGTAATGAACAAATGTCTGCCAACATGGCATACAGCTATCATGTTTACTCAGTGCCACACTACCAAACATTGTATGTAACAAAACAGTCCACTCAAAGTTTACATGCTTGTTTGTTTTTCACCATCACAATCAGATAGAGGTTTGGCCAGTTGTTACTGAATTCAAATTTCTGAAATCAAATTTTCTATTATTCTGAGAACTTTAAGGACTTCTTCTACATGTACGTGACGTATTTTTCTACTCTTTTTTTTTTTTTTACTCATTGTTTATTTAACTGTTGAATTTGTTAGTCTAACTGTTTTGAATATGATTTTTCATTGTTGTCTTTTTCTTTGCATTTTAATGTTAAGCACAGAAAATACATAAAAAGCACACAACGCTGCATTTCATATATGCTATGGAAATAAAGTTTGTACTTATCATGGGGTGTCTCTTGTCTCGTGGTCTAAGATGTATACCATGTGGTTGCGACATCACTAATTCGATTCCGTCTTAGGACCCTTGTTGGACGTTGTCGCCATTGCTTTCTCCCTGTGTTCTCCAGTCAACCTCGCTGTCATCTGTGAAAATAAAAGTGGATTTAAAAAGTTTAAATACATGAAATAAAGAAGAAATACAGGCATAAAAAGTTGTTTTCAACCATGAAAAATAATAAAGTAGCAATAAACTACAAAACGAAGAGAATAAGCTATCTGAGTGCTTTTCCAATTTGATTCCTTGTTTTACTGTAGTCCCATGTTGGCCTATAACCTCCGTGCTACTTTCTCTCCTACCCTGCTCAACCAATCAGCATTTGTTTGACATATATGGGACTAAAGCTATACATGTAGCATGTTTCAGCCTTCACACATGGGCTTCACACAGACCTTCAGTACAGGCCAGATTGTGGATTCACTGCTATGCGATGGCTGTAAGGTGTTTCTCTCCTTTACCTCCACAGCAACTGCTGTGCCGTAACGAGCAGTAAAAGCTCTCTGAACTGGATGCAAATCTTCAGCATGGCATGGACGCTGTGTTTTTCTCTGTGATACCATCAGAAAGAAAAGGGCATTATCGGCGTTTTGCCCTACAAACAC
Source organism: Sander lucioperca (assembly GCF_008315115.2). NCBI lineage: Eukaryota > Metazoa > Chordata > Actinopteri > Perciformes > Percidae > Sander > Sander lucioperca. The sequence goes on from NC_050181.1 coordinate 37,538,595, forward strand.
AGTGTAGATTGTGGCCAGATTGTGGATTCACTGCTATGCGATGGCTGTAAGGTGTTTCTCTCCTTTACCTCCACAGCAACTGCTGTGCCGTAACGAGCAGTAAAAGCTCTCTGAACTGGATGCAAATCTTCAGCATGGCATGGACGCTGTGTTTTTCTCTGTGATACCATCAGAAAGAAAAGGGCATTATCGGCGTTTTGCCCTACAAACACAGTGCAGCTATGCAGCGTGCCCTGAAGGCACTGCAAACACACATTGCCTCGCTCAGAAGCCACAGCAAGCAGCCAAAGCCAGTGTGTGTGAAGTACAACAGAAAGTCACAAAAAAAGCTCGGCCATAAGAAAAAAGGTGAGGAGAGGGGAAATAAAAAGAAGTGTCATATTTTTTTTTTAAATGAGGGGGATGGAGATATTTTAGAGAGAGATTAAGCATAATCATATCTGGAAGGGACAGACAGATCGAGTGTGTGGTCCACAGAGATAGCTGAAGATAGATATATTATAATGATAGAGAGGGAGGCAGAGATTGTGTGATTGTGGGAAAATGGAAACAACACCCTGCAAGGTGGAGAGAGCTGGAGTGAGTGTGAGAATTAAGAGATATGGAGATATGACAGGAGAGACCTTGCAAAAATCAATACAGCTATGACTGGAGAGAGATAAAGTGGATTGAGGGAGAACTGGGGCAGGGATGGAGGGAGAACGGTGACAATGAAACCGAAAGAAGGGTAAAGGAGGCAGGGGGAAGGGGTGAGATAGGGAATGAGAGGGTGACAAGGAGAAAAAGAGAGGGTGTGATGAATATAAGAGAGCACAAGATGATGTGAGAGGAGCTGTTGTTTGTCCTCAGGCTGCTCTCTTCGAGGAAGGACAAGGATGTGGGGGTGGTTAGCAACATTTACTGACACAAACTGTGATTGTGTGTGTGTGTGTGTGTGTGTGTGTTCATTTTTCACAGCAACCAGCCACCAATAACATTACATAAGAATGATCAAAACAGAAGAAACCATAGCAACTGTAATCCAACAGCCACTAGCTTCACAAACGTAGGGAACACACTATATTAAGTTTGACAGTGCAATTACAGATGCTAAATATCTTTTCAGATATACAAAAATTTGTCTTTAATAATCCATGCCTGATGTTATTTTTTTTTTTTTACCATTGGGGAAGAAGAGCTCGCAGCCTTACAGGGAAGAGATGTTTTTGTTATCGTGCCACTGCAGACCACAGGGATCTTAGTCAGAAAATTCCTGATGGGAGCCCAGACAATGACAGGCATAGCTTCTTGAGGATGAGCGTATTTCAGGCCCAAAACAGAGAGGCATGATTGACAAAAGATCAGGGCATCTGGGTCACCGTCCCAAATGACTCCCTCGCAAAAACTCAGGCACGAGCCTCCAACGGCTGTCTGGATCCCCAGCTTAAGAAAGGATGAGGGGGATAAATGAGGTAGCTCAAAAGAATGCCGCTTCACTAGCCACAGCTTAAAAGCTCATTTGCATCTGTTACACTCTCACACAGGGCTAAACTGGGCCTTGGATGGCCTAAATACCAGTTACCCCACCTGTCTTTACTCTTCGACCCACAGACCATCAGATCACTGATTGTTTGGCCTGAGCAGAGTCTGCAGTGAGACCGCACTGTGTCCATGGATGGAGCTACACATTTCTATGAATGCGCAATATTAAAATCTTCACAGATGTGAAGTGTGGGTATCCTCCTAACAGCCATTAGAGAAGAGATGAATTAATGAACATAATCTCTGAGACCATGAGGTTATTTTGCCTTCAACACTGTCAGAAATTTAGAGGCTCTTTTAGTTTCAGACTAAAAAATAAAGACTTGGCTGCATCTTGATTTTCATATTGACTCTAATGGTCTGGGGTCCTGTGGGGACCTGTGTGCGTGTGTGTGTGTCTTATTGAACATAAGGAAATAGCAGCTTGAAAACGGAGTCAGCTAGAAGGAAGTCCAGTGAGGCCTTTTATGCGCTAATTAAAACACTACTATCAAATCTGAAAATCACTAGGGGCCACTGCAGAGAAGAGAGCAGCAGAGTGCCGTCTGATGTGTATTTAGATTTCATCAGTATGACACATGTGGAGCCAGAGGAGAATAGTGTCTGTCTCAGCTTTCACAACTCAATTGTCCAGCTTGAGGTACGTAATACCTCATTGACTCTGAAAACGTTGGTGTGCAGTGTGTGTCGGCGGGTCGATGGTGGGGTTGTGGCTGATTGACTACCTCTGAACATCACCTGCTGATTTAACATGATCAAAAATGTGGCTGGAATAAACAGAAGGCAGTCACAGTTGCTCATGCAATATTCTATCACGTAGCTGCTCCGGACCATATGGGATATAGGCAAATTCTGGGTTTAACTAACCATTTCATTACAGTATGTAGTCTTTCTGAGCTTTGATCGCAGCAGAAAAAAAAGCAGTTTGGGGAATCATTGCTCCTAGATTGCAAGTTAATGCACGCTCCATTCCAGTTGATGATGTAATGCCTGTTTGTTGCCAAGCGCCAAAACCATAGTCCAAAACTAAAGAAGAAGAGGAGGAAGTATATTAACTGATAGCGTCATGGAAGCACCTGCAGCCAACGTAACAGATGATGACCAACATGATGAATCGGGTGGTGATGAAGATAATGTTACACACCTGAGGCCATCTTTGCAAGAAATGTTTTCGTACGTTGGAGTGAAAGATACTTCCTCATTTTGTTAATGTCAGACTTTAGCTAGTTAGCAACGTTAGCGTCACTTACCTTTCTTTATGCTTCCTTACTTAGCCCAGATATATATTTTAGGTGGTCCCAGCTGTGTCGGTTAGCGTTACATTGCAGAATTTACACAACGCTGTGCGTTTTCTGTTAGATGTTGTTTTGTAAATAAACTCTTTCAAAAAATATAATGAATAAAATGTAATAAACTAAATGTTATTACCGATGATTTGGCTGACATCTCCCAGACAGCCAGAGCTTCTTCTCCTGTCACCTACATTTTAACATTTAACAGTAACACATTTCAAACTAGAAATGAGTCAAGTTAATGGTTGCATTTAAAGCAGGAAGTTTTACATCCAATCACAGTAATGATATTAACACATAATCAGAAGATACATAGGCAATTTAGTGATATCCCTGAGGTTGTGGTCTTGACCGGTCTTGAAATAAAATCCTGAGTCCTCTTCATCCGAGACTGAGACAAGACCGAGTAAAATGCGGTTGATTCCGAGACGAGACCTTCAAAAAGTGGTCTTGAGACCGGCCAACACCGGTGGAAACCCTAAATTATAATTCTGTTTTAAGGAAGCCACAATTAAGTTTATAATCAATGTTTCTTTTAACTTTAACTTCTAATAATTAAATACATTTAATATCAGAAATTAATTTAATTTTTTTTTGGGGTCAAGTGACCAGGTCAGACTTCTTCAGAAGTAGTGTACACTCAAATCTTGCCCAGATCTGATTTTTTCAAATCAGATTTAGACCACTTCAATATGTGGTCCTGAATCAGACCCAGGTCTGATTTTATTCAATGTGACCGCAGTGTGAACAACCAAGACATTTATCACAATTATGCGCCGGCGAGAGTTATCCCTAGACACAGACAGTAAAATTAAAAACTTGACTATGCATCCACACAGACCTCTGTAGTGAATTTGCAGCCATAACTCCGCAAAAGGCCAAAATAGCCCATTTGGCTCTTTCTCTTCATACTGTTGTGGTTGTGGATATTTCTGTTGCTGTTTCCTGTTTTGTATACTGATTGTGTATCATTCTGAGGATTGTTTATGTTTCTGTTTGGATTGTGTATTATTCTGAGTAGTTTATTTTTATTTTGTTTCCTGTTTTATTTTGGTAGTCTGGTTTTCTGTTTCGTCTTGTCTAGTTTTACTTCCTGTGTTTTCCCGCCTGTCTGATTGTCCTGCCCCGCCCTGATGTGTTTCACCTGCTGTATCACCTGTCCCTTGTTTGCTCGTTACCTCGTGTATTTAGCCCCTGTGTTCCCTTTGTCTTGTGTCAGATCATTTTGTGTTTGTTCCTGTCTGTGTTTGCGCCAGTCTCTGAGTTATGTGTTGGTCTTCCCTGCGGTCTCTGTGCTCTCGTTTTGTTATTCAGCTCTGTTTCCTTTTTAGCATTTTGGACTTAGTTTTTGCCTGCCTCAGTTTGTACTCCTTGTGTTGTTTCTTGCATTTTTGCAATTTTGGATTCCTGTTGGTTTTTTTGTGTTGGAAATAAATCTTCAAGCAACTAATCCTCAGCCTGCTCTCTGCATTTGGGTTCACCATTCCCTGCACCTCATAACACATTCTCCTCCTCAGCACCTGCTCATTAATGTTACAGCTGCCATTACACAAACATGTTAAAATAAAAGCGAAAATGCTTACTTCCTCCATAACCTCCCTAACTTTAGTGCAACAGTGTGCTGCGTCTGATGTCATTGTTATTGTTCTTTTGCACACGCGGGTCAGTTCGAAACCGCAAACAGTTCACACTGGAATCTGATATAGGCCACATTTTAAAAGGTAATGTGAACAGCCAAACAAAAAAATCGGATCTGAGCAAGAAATCCAAATTAAGCATTAAGACTTGCGGTGTGAACGTAGCCTAAGACTTTTACTCATGTACTATTCTAAAAGGTGACTTTAACTTCTACCAAAGTCGTTTTCTGATAAGATACATGTACTTTCACTCAAGTATTGCTTTCAAGAACTTATAGCTCGTATTGGGTGAGGGGCGAGGTGTCACAACACATAAAGACAGGCGGACATTCATGCTCACATTCACAGCTACAGGCAATACTATGATTTCTAGCCATTCTAACAGCATGGCTATGGGGATTACAATGTCTGTCGGTCAGTGCACCTCTTTGGACCAGACTAAAATATATCTCAAATTGCATGGATTGCCATGATATTTGGTACAGACATTCACCTGTCTCTCAGGACAAATTGTGTTAACTTTGGTGATCCACATCTAGAGCCATCATCAGGTCAACATTTTTATTTGTCAAATACTTTGGTTTCTGACCAAATAATGATACGACATTCCCATCAGCCTCAGCTATACTTAGTGTTTAGTGTTAGGTAGTTGGCAAATGTTTTCTAACATGCTAAACTAAGATGAACATGGTAAACATTATACCTGCTTATTATCAGCATGTTTGCATTGTCACTGTGATCATGTTAGCATGCTGATGTTAGCATTTAGTTCAAAGTACCACTGTGCCTAAGTACAGCCTCACAGAGCTGCTAGCATAGCTGTAGACTCTTAGTCTTGTTATTTAGAACTACATATTCAAATAATCATTGTGGTTTTGAAATAGAGAGTTTATAATGGATTCACAGAGGGAGATTAACATACATGTACCCAAAATATGTGTATCTGTACAAAAGGATACATCAGCATAAGTACAGAAAATGACTGATGAGTGTTCTCAACAGTGGCTTTTTAAAGGAGTTGGGAGTCAAGTTAGTTATTCGGTTCATGCGATCAGTAGCTTTATTCTTATCTCTGGTCAGGCCTGGTGTCTCCTCCACATGCGCTCTGCCCTCAGGGGCATTCTGTGCTCTTCACAAGGTCAGTGGCCCTCATGATTATCTCATGAGAAACAGAAATAGTTGCACACAGACTTTATGCAAATAGTTTAACGCTAAAAAGAAGCAAAAACTATAGTAAGCATAATTTTTCTAACACTGTGTAATTGTTTCTTTTTTTTGTAAATTGGAACAAAAAGCTGTATTTTAACTAGTCCTGTATTATTACAATCTATCCCACACTTGTGTTTTCTACTAATTTCAAATAGGCTTGATTTTGCTGTGTGATACTGTGTGGGACTCCAGGTGTGCATTGCATCTTTTGTGGCTAGTGCTGAATTGTATTTATGAATATCATCACACTGGGAAGACAGTGTTGAACAGATGCTGTCTCTCCTCTGTTATAAGAGCTACTATCATATTTCATGATACTAACTTAACTAGATGAAAAGCTGCTGGCACACAGAGATGTGCTTTTTTTCTCAAAATTTAAACTTAATTTTTCTATTCATAAAAAGGCACACATGAAGCACAATTGTTTATGCACATATTCATCTTCATTGCCTCTCTTTTTCTGTTCGTCATAATGTCTCCAATAGACGGGAGCGGGGCCAGGAGATGAGTCCTTGTACACGCTGGCTAGAGATGAAATGAAAGAAAGATGAGTCATTTAATGGGAAGCAACAAGGATACTGTCTTTTGACATGTGAAATAAAGTGCGAGGCTCAAATATTGTCACTGCAGATGTGCAAACACCAAAACACAATTATTGTAGCTGTGCATCTCTGCAGTGTGTGTGTGTGTGTGTGTGTGTGTGTGTGTGTGTGTGTGTGTGTGTGAAAACGGTTTGTGTGAAAGGCCAGAGGACACAGCAATGCATCATATTGTTTGCTCCTCATATTAGATTCTCTTGTTTTCTTTTTGTCACGTGACCCAAGACATCTCATACCTGAGGCCGCTCTCCCCTTCCTGTTAATGCAAAGTTTCATTTTCTCCCAGCATCGATCTGATTTAGACTGCAGTCCGCAGATGTGGAGGAGAAAGAGAGAGAAGGAGAGAGAAGTTAGAGAGAGAGGCAGAGTTGTTGATTTTCTTTGTGTCTGCGTGTCGAAGCATTATCTGAGGGTGTTGTTCAGAAGCAGCCGACTGGAGAGCCCTGCCTGCTGTACCTAATCGGAACTGAGAGCGTGACGCCCTGATTAAAAGCCCAATGAAAGCACAAACACACACACACACACTCAATCCATGTCTGCTTTTAAAACTACTCTCTCCAAACCTTTTCTTTCTTTAGTTCAGGGGTCTTCAACATTTTTTTTTAAGCCAAGGACCCCAGAGATGGAGCAGGCACCCCCTACTACATATATTGTATAAAATGAAGTTGCATACTAAACTGGGCCTACAATAACTTGCAAGGTGGCCTAAAGCCTTTATACTAGTGCTGTCAGTTAAACGCGTTATTAATGGTGTTAACGCAAACCCATTTTAACGGCGTCAATTTTTTTTATCGCAAGATTAACGTTCTTTTTGGCCTAGCAAACTTTGTAGTTTTTTTCACATGCTGTTGCAACAACTAGGAACGTTAGAAAAACTACAACACCGCACCGGATCTAGCTAGACCGGAAACAAAACAACAGGCACGCTGCACACACTTGCTTGCGAGCCGGCTAAAGAGTAGTACATACCTGCAAACTAGTCGCTTTTCGGGCGAAAATCGCCGTTTTGAATGGGGTCTGAGACCCGGTGCTAATACGGCACCGGTGCCTCAACGACCGTTATCTACCGGACCGAATAGCAACGTGTATTTCGGTGCCGCTTAAATGCCTACGCTTCTCTCTGATGCTCCAAAAACTGACGTTAGAGGGAACTGAAACATCGCCGCACGGGACGCTAGTCAACACTACACTTAGCAGCAGCTAACGTTAACCTACTGTTAGCTAGCAGCTGGAGTAAACACGGTTAAAATGCTGACAGCTAAACGGTGTAAAGTGTGACTGTATTTCACTGGAGAGGATTCTAACACCAGACTGTAGTTGCTGTTGTCTGAAAAACACAGACTCAGCCTCGCCTCGCCAGCCTCATGGTGCATTCTCAGTTATTGTAAAATACCCTTTTCCCATCAAGTGGTTGTTTTCGCCGTTTTGTGCTCCTTTTCTTTTTAGATCAATTTTTTATTGTTTATATTTTTGAACATACAGAACAGACAAATACAATTGAACAAGGTGCTCCTTTTTTAATATAATATCTATCTATCTATCTATCTATCTATCTATCCATCCATCCATCCATCCAGGGTACAATCGGCCGAAATGGGTTTCCTCAGGAGAGTGGCTGGCGTCTCCCTTAGTGATAGGATGAGAAGCTCAGTCATCCGTGAGGATTCGCGTCGAAAGAGGTGGGTTCGGGCATCTGGTAAGGATGCCCCCTGGGCGCCTCACTAGGGAAGTGTTCCAGGCACGTCCAGCTGGGAGGAGGCCTTGGGGAAGACCCAGGACTAGGTGGAGGGATTATATCTCCAACCTGGCCTGGGAATGCCTCGGGATCCCCCAGTCGGAGCTGGTTAATGTGGCTCGGGAAAGGGAAGTTTGGGGTCCCCTGCTGGAGCTGCTACCCCCGCAACCCGAGACCGGATAGATAGATATATATATATATATATATATATATATATATATATATATATATATATATATATATATATATATATAAAAGATCTTTCGGTTCAGGCACCGTTTTAAAAGTATCGTTGTATCATGTTGATAAGAGCATTAAAATGAGAAAAAATAATGGGACAAAAAGAAATCAAGGGACATTTAGAATAGATAAAAATGTGTGATTAATTGCGAGTTAACTGACTTAATCGTTTGATAGCACTACTTTACACATACATTTTTTTGCATAGAATACTAAGCTATTATTATAACTGTTTATAAATCATGTTTTAATGTTAAACATACATGTGGCACAGTGAATCCATAGGATTAAATATATCTGTGGATGGCCTTAGTGACCAACTAGGCCAGTAAGCAGTGGGGAATTTATATTTGCTAATAATATGTTGGATTCATGTTAAGACTTTTGAATTTTTGAATTTTCTTCTCCAAAATTAACAATAATTTGGAGGCCTCCCTGCATTGACTCTGAGGACCCCCTAGGGGTCCCGGACCCTCTGTTGAAGATCCCTGTTATAGGGTACAATCTTCCACTGTAAAGGATCATGCTGACACACATCACATTATGTTACTGGGGTTTGAATCCTAGAGTGGATGTTAAAATCTTTAACAGGTCCTAATTTTACTCTAGAAAGGAACTGATAACTGTAAATTCATAGGAAGGTGTCTGCAAAGGACTGCTGCATGTAATTTGGTATTAATCATAAGAAAAAGTGTTCAGTTGTAACATTAACAGTTAATTAATCCCAATTACCGTAATATAAAACATCAGCAAGACGACATCATTTGTCTCCGCCTACCGAAACTTACAAATCACTGATGAAAAAAATCATTCAGTTTTATGATGTGACAACATTATCATTAAGGTTTGGCGAGGTTTGTCCTAGTCACAATAATAAAAACTTCAGGTTCAGGTTCAGGAACTAAATAAGCAACAATCAAAGTTAAAATTTGGAAACAGAGTGGAAGTTTTGGGCAGTTTCCAGGTGTAAAGATAAAGCACATGTCATATCCAAGCCCAGTAAGCCTTCCCTGGATAAATAAAGGTTTAATAAATGCCAACACACACATACTGATGGCTGAGGATATAACTACATATAGTAGCCTGTTAGCGACGACAAGACGGTTATTCATCTTTCACCTTCATCACTCTGCTACCTCTCTCCGCCTCTTTCAGTTTGAGTATAACCCTCTCTCCTCACCCTAACCTTTCATTCTCTGCCTCCTCTTAGTTTTGCGGCTCTCAACCCTGTGGTCACAAGCAGTTTTATGTATGTATGAAAACAGAAGGGGAGGAGAGGGAAAATGTTAATTAATTTCCTCGTCTATATCTCCCTCCATCCACCTGCTCTATAGTCCTAGCAGGCAGAATGTAACCTGGAGTCAAGCCCAAGCCTCCATGACGGGAGAATTGCAATTATTTCTTCAACGCCCTTATCACACCTCATAACCACATTCATCCACCCAAGTTCTCTCTTTTAAAACCTTCATCCAGAAACTGAGGGCTGAGCACAGATACCCTTTCCATCAGCGCTTTAGCTTACACTTCCACAGGTAAATATATTCCCGCCTCAGTATTACCCAACGTGCCAATATTCTCCATTTACTAGCACACAGCTCTGGTGGCCAGATTAGTTGGGGATTGAAAGACCATGTGTTTTAGCTGATTAAGTTATCTACAAATAGAAAACGTTTTAAATTGCAGGCTACACTGCTTTCCAACACCAATGTCCAGTATTGAAAGTATGTGACACAACTGACTCTGCTTTATTTAATCTGTTTATATATATATATATATATATATATATATATATGGGAAGTTTCTTTTTTGGTCAAAATAAGGAATCACGGAATCATGGATGTTGTAACAAGAAGACAAGAATAATGTGAATTCAGTTTAAAAGGATTAATCAAAAGTGACTCTAAAGCTATAGTTGTCAGCTGTGGCCCTGGTGGCAGAGGGGGTTGTCTGTTGACAGATGGTTGATGGTTTAATTGTAGTTTTGGCGGGTCGATCCGTGGTTCCTCCTGTTCTTTTCTGCTGAAGTGTGCTAAATTTGCTTTGAAAAAAGCATCTGCCTAAAGTTCCCACTATCCCCAGAGAATTGCGTCCATATTGGACAATGCTGCGCCTTGCAATTTGGAGTTCTTGTTATATCACAGACCTGCAATTATTGCTTGTTTTTATAAAGTGGATAACCCTAATCCTTCCCTGGACTTAACCAAAGTGTTTTGCCTAACCCTAACCAGTTCATCTTCATACTGTTGATACATGAGTGGAAACCAGCAGCCGTTTGGAAGGATAGGAAGATATATTCAGTTTTGATAGGCTAAAAACATGCAAATTACTGACCTTCAACAACCTTGCCCAAGATTAACTCTGCTGCACAGACTTTCCGGACAGTGCGAGGATTCTTTCACCTTTACTCATCTTTACACCTCCACTGCTGCCCTGCATTAACTCACCAGTGTGGACAAATTGGCACATTTCTCCCCTAAAATAAGTGGAAACAATTTCTTTAATTTACTGACTTCCTCTTTACTGCTGCCCCACTTCCTGTCCTCGTGCTGCCTTTACCCTTTCCCAGGGTGTCTGATCTGCATGAGGGGAGAAAAGACAGCGCATTAATCACCACTTGTATTACACACACACACACACACACACACACACACACACACACACACACACAGGTTTGTGGCACTATCTTTGTGGGGACCCATCATTGACATAATGCATTCCCTAGCCCCTTACCCTAACCTTAACCATCACAACTAAATGCCTAACCTTAACCCTTACCCTCACCCTAACCATAACATAATTTTGACCCTAATCCTAAAACCAAGTCTTAACCCGCAAACAGCCCTTTAAAGTTGTGGGATCCAGCATTTTGGGCCCACAAAGCTGTCGGGACCCCACAAGTGTACTGGACTCCCGGTTTTTGGACCCCATAAATATAGTTAAACAAGACACACACACACACACACACACACACACACACACACAAACATTAAAGATACTAAACCTCACACTCTCAAGCTATCCGAGCCCTAAGAAAAGCGGAAGAGTGCCACGTTGTTTAAGCACTTGCGGCCTCTCACAGGGTTTAGAGAAGGAAGGCTTAGAACCAGGTTGGAAGAGGTCAGGGAGAAGGACACAGAGGAATGGAGCAGAGAAAGAGGAAAAGATCCTGGAAAGAAGGAAAGTGAAAAGTGGAGATTGGAGAAGCAGAGGGAGAGATTAACTGGCATGAAAGAGGGAGGTCTAAATGAGAATATATGAAGCGTGAAGTAGAGGAGGATTGACAAGTGAGTGGGTAGAAGTGAAGGAAAAATGGATGCTTTGGCAGAAATACAGTATGAAATTGGTTGCAGAATTAGAGTGCATTTGGAGACACGATGGCAGAGAGGCCAGAAAATGAAAGGATTGTGCAAAGAGGATAAGGTAGAAGGAAGGTGGGAGACTGTCGAAGATTTCTGTGGTTACCTCCGCTCACCTCAGACTGGAAAATGTATCCTCTGCTATGGGCAAAACAACACACCCACGTGCATGCGCTCACTTTCTCTCTTTCACACATACTTAGACACATACACACAAGGTAGGATGCTTATTCCTGGACCCATGACTCCAGCATTGAGCCCGTGCCACCACACTTTCTCTCTCTGTCTTCATCTCTCTGTCTCTCTATGGCTGAAGTGAAATCAGGCATGAAACACGGAGAGATTATTGAAGCACACTGCAGTTTGTTACACCAAAACCACGCTCTGCTGCAGATGCCTCCAGTGAAGAGCTGCTTGGCCAATAAACTGCACAGGCCCTCACCACTTGACTCATTGTTGTTTCCCCTTTGGTAATGATTTTATATAAAGATTTTAAAGTAGAAGATGGGGCCCAAAGCCAAGTGAAGAGCAAGTAAGCATACAACCAGCAAACATTTCCATAAACAGAGACAGGTAGTAACTCGCATAGCTGGCACACTGTGCATTTGACAGCATTATGAACTCACTAATGTGATGTAACGCAGCATTATAGTTGCTATCTACTTTCAATAGCCTGCTGCAGCCTTGCAGGATACAACTATGGACTAAGGACTTGTAGTCCCTTGTACATGTCAAGCTCCAAAAACATTCGATCCTGCACTTCCCATAATGCAACTCAACATCATCTTTTGTTACACCCTCACTACTTTTTTAATTCTACATCCTCAGTTTGTAATGCAGGCTTTCTGTTATAAATCTGAATATAAATCTGAATTATCCAAGGCCAAGTGGGGACAACCCTGATGACATCACTATGACATCATCAGGGTTATTTTTTCAGATGTGACAAGCCACAGAGGACTGTCGGTACACGATCCGTTCTGCCTGCACGATCCGTTCTGCACATGCGCAAAATGTTAGCGCATGCGCGGTTGTACGAGAATTTACGACACTGCACGATCTGTTCCACGCTTCCGGTCGACAGCCAAGCTAACGTTAGTTTAGCTAACAGCTAATTCGGCTAACTGCTAGCTGAGACAGCATGTAATAACTTTAAAAGACCCTCAAAATAAAACTTGAAAATAAACGTTGACATATATAACAAACACCTAACATATATAACAGCTGTTACGTCAGTTCTACTTTACTTGTGCTCATTTAAAATACAATCACTCAATACTTGTCTTTATTGTTATTACTGTGAAGTCTTAATTTAGCTGTAGCCTGCTTTTCCCATTACGTTTGAGTTAACGTTATTTTAGACTGAATCTAGCTGTCAGCTAGCGGTTAGCCGAATTAGCTGTTAGCTAAACTAACGTTAGCTTCCCAGTGGAGGCTAGCCATAGGCTAGCGTGGAACAGATCGTGCAGGTCGTATGGATACGTAAAACAGTATTATCTTGCGCATGTGCAGAACGGATCGTGTACCGACAAGGACATTATAAGACTGTTTTCAAGAGCTCGATAGCACTAGCCTTGACTAGGAAACTGACTTTGACATTCAAAATTGGTGGAGTACCCCTTTAACACGCCATCAAGGTAACCACTGTAACGACAATGATTTTTTTATTTTTTTTATTTAACGTTTTATTGTCCTTTGAGATGCTTACTCTCCCGTGTGTGCACAAGTGTGTATTCACATTCAAGTGTGTGTGTGTAATGCTGGTTTCTACCCAGGCTACAACTGACAGAGACAAAAAGGTGTTATCCTTTCAGATTGTGTAGTCAGTGTGTGTGTGTGTGTGTGTGTGTGTGTGTGTGTAAAGGGTTTTCATAAGTGTTGTGATGTGTGCAGTGATGCATGGCCCACTCTTGGTCTGTGCAGGACATCTGATAATAAGCCAATCACCTGGGCTGATGGAGAGCGGTGAGTGATGAGCGCTCTATCTCCGAGCGGAGAATGAGACAGAGGGGGATAGATGATGTGTTCTGATGCAGGGCTGCTTTCTGCCTGGCATGACCACTTAGCACCTGAGACCAGGGTCCCTGCAACACAGCAAGCCACAGCTGATACAGGCCTCATTGTTATAGAGGGCACATACACGGTGAGTTATTGTCTAAGTCTTGCCAAAGTAATGGCAGAAAAATAGTTATATAATGCGTCTCATCTGTAGAAAGGTTGATTCTCGCACAAGGTGTGCTAAGTCTGAGCTCTGTTTACTTTCACAGCGGACACCAATGGCATTTCATGCATACAGAAGAGAAAACATTGATAAATGAGGCTCAGATTTGCATTAATTATGGCACTAACTGCACTGAGAAAATAAATGGTAATCTTATTTTATTTTGGCACCTGGCGTGGGCCTCCTACGCACAGCTGAAACAGTCTTGGACTATTTTTACAAGGCATACATTGATCACCCTCTCACCACCATTTGCAGGTCCATAGAAACACAAACACACACACACAAGTGCACAGTCAAGCAGACGTTTCATTATACATACAGTTTACAAGCAGCTTGTCACACATCTCCCTCTTGTATTGATCCCATATCAATTGTTATTTTTTGCTGCAGTTGTATGTTGAACTGGGCTGTATATCTGGCTCACTGGATTACTGTAAATGTCAAATAGTCTCAGAATAGATAAAAGCACAACTCCAGAGCGCTAAAGAAGCAAAAAAGACAAGAATAATCACCAAAATTTCTAGATGATCTCTGATGGCACTACAGGGTCACAATCATGCAAATAGCACAGAGGGGATGAATCCAAGGAAGCGGCAGCAAATCCTTCTCATCAATGCAACCATTCACACATGCAAAAGAATATAGACAGCTGCACAGGGGGTGAACATTTTGCTGAAAGCATCCTTTGAGCTCGAGTGATGGTCCCTGTTTTTTTTTAGAAAGAATACTCATCACTGCACGCAAATAAGCACAGGCATGTACAATGTGAACACACACTCAACAGACAGGCAATAAGAAATCTGCCGTCAGGCGCCAGCAAACACTCAGTGGGCATAACAATCACATATGTGAGCCTGCATGGGAAATCAGAGTGCCTGCACTGGCGAGATAAACAAAAAGCAAGGCTTGCCCTTTTATCAGTGTGTGTTTGTTTGTGTGTGTGTGTGTGTGTGTGTGTGTGTGTGTGTGTGTGTGTGTGTGTGTGTGTGTGTGTGTGTGTGTGTGTGTGTGTGTGTGTGTGTGTGTATCTAAATCTGTGCTCTACCTTCCAGGACAATACAAGCCTGAAGGAGACCAGGGGCACAGTTCAGTTCAATAATCGTATACTTACTGCCCCCCCATATCTTTCCCCCCATAGTTCTTCTATCTCCTGCTTCTCCTCTGGCTGCCTCATTTCACAGCCCATAAATACAAACTGAGACCAGTGCTAAAGCAGCAAGAAGGAAAAAACATCCTATCAGGGCACGCACCAAAGCATTTTGTATTCTTGTCATAATTTAAGCTCTGTTGCTCAACAATTTAATATCTGACAGAACTGGTTTTTGATTACTTACACTTTCTTGTTTTTTACAAGGTCGACACAAAAAGAACCATATTATAGTGTCAGTGAAAAACAAATCTACAATCGTAACTTATAGGATTGTTTTGAGTATGTCTACAAGCACACTATATGTATTCAAAATTCAAATTTTTGTATTGCCATGAAACAAAAAACATTTAGCCAAAGCAGTTTATAGAAGATTCATATACTGTATATATCACATATAAATACATAGGTGTCACATTGGTTCTATATTGTACTAATCTCGCATTGCCAGACCTATCTCCACAGCGCTGTGGAGTAAGGTCTGGCTACTGGGATTTTGAGAACGGCAACACACAGAGAGGGAAGATGTCAGGCAATTATCCTGAAAATGTGTTTCTGTTTAACCAGACCAATCATATATTTGGTGGTTTGCTTGTGATGGGTTTGTTACCATTTAGTTTTTCTTTAAAGTCAGACTGTAACATTTGCAGAGGAGTTGGGGATCCGTATCCCTCTTTTACTTCCAACTTGTCAACCCTGCATCTCCTTTCATCATGGGGACAATGTCTGAAAAAGTCTAATGCATCTTTCACTGAATCTAATCATAAAACATTTAAACAACAAATTCTTGATTTGAACTTACTTTTGGGTCCCTTTTGAAAGTAATATTCCTTACGTATGTCAAGTGAGAGTCAGGGAGAAGGAGTGTATGTGGGAGAGAGAAAGTGCATGTGTGTGTGTGTGTGTGTTGTGTTATCTTTTTCTGCTTTGATCTCTCTTGGTATTTTGCCTGCGGTCAAGTGTGAAGCTGTCATGGCTCCCCATGAAACAAGGAGGCAGACAGAAAGTGGGGTTTCTGTTTGAGTGAGGGCTGTGATGGGTGCTCAAGTCTCCGCTGTCACCGCACACGGCGCAGCTTATGTAAGCAGGAGGCGGTGGAGGAGGGCGGGAGACAGAGACGCAGAAGACAATGAGCACAGAAAAGAGAACGAAGGGGAAGAGGAACAAGTTTCACGCAGGCATTGAGAGAAAGAGATAGAGAGAAGAGCTGTCATCATAAAGACTCTGACTCATTCCTACTGTTCTAGATATAGCACTGAGCTGAGAGGCATGTAGCTGATGTACGACAGCTCGAGAACAATTACATTCCTTCAAATCAGGATTAGTCTCATAATATGTGAGAGTACGGGTCAGTCTCTACAAGGCTACAGAGAGAAAGAACTCAATTTCCACTGAAACTGACACCAAATTATGCCTAGTTGTTAGTTATTTTATCCCAGAGTTTTTCTTAATTCCTTAATATCTAAAGTGCAGATATTTTTTGTTACATTTCAAAGACTTTAAATTACATTTTGTAACATTCCTGCTTGAAAAAAAGGGAATTATTTAAAATTTTTATAATACACCGTCTTTGCTGATGCAGAGTTTTGCTGTTTAGATATTGAGGTTTGGACAGAATAAATGACAGCTTTATGTGTGAAATACCTCATAGCACCAGCATCCGTCAGATATATGATTCATTTTTCCTCTCCCATTGTGTCTGTATTTATCCGCAGAGGCAGTTAAGGGCCTCTGCTTGGCATGTTCTCCCTCTGTAAGTGCCTTCAGAAAAGGACTGGCTGTAAAAGCTGCAGTCAAATAGCTGTAATTATCTACAATCAGTTGACATCCAGGGGCTGGCTGAAAGGCTGCTCGCACACAAACATGGCAGAAGGAAAGAGGTATCGAGGGGGCACGGAGGGTAAAATATCTCTGGAAAAGAAAAGAAAATGGTGGCGATGTTAGTTTCAATATCAGCTGGCAAGGTTGTGAAAAACAAGTTATAATTGAGATCACAAATGAAGCCGCAGCAGATGTGAATACTAATCAGAGTAGAAAATGAAAACAGGAATGACTCACCAAAGCCTTCTGTCTCCTACAAAACCTCGTATTTCCTGTATTTCTCCCCAAAAAACACCATCTATACCAAACGTTGTTGTTTTGAAGGATAAACACATTTTACACAACCTACTTTTCACATTTGATTGAATACGTTTACATTTATTTTACTCCTACTTGAGTAAAACATGTAGGTCGAGTCACAAGACTGCAACTTGTGCACGGTATTTTGTCACACTTTCCCTTCCGCCACTTAAAAAATATTGACCATAATGCCATAGAAGATAAAATTCTTGCACAGGCTGAACATTGCTACTGATGGCTCAGACAGGCAGAGAGAAAATAAGTGCATGTAGGCTCCTTGATTAGGCAGAGAGGGCAATGGATGAATAAGAGTGTTTAGGATGTTGTCATGCGGCAGTCATCCCTCTTAACAGCCATCATAAATGAGCAACTGAGATTAAACTGAGCTTGAATTCTGCAAGGGAGATAATTAACTGTGCTGTTGTTGGATATGTCTGAATGTCAGAGAGGATAAGAGAGCACAAACAATAAGCAGAGAGGCTTGGGTTAATCAGCTCTGTATGTTTTTCTTATTAAATATACACGTCAAAGCTCTTGTGTGCATGTACCTGACAGAGGAGCGGTGTTAGTGGAGTGGGAATCAGAGTGCAAAGTGCGTCTTTGTCAGTGCTTACATAAAATAGTTCCCAGAAACAAAACAAAAGTCTCTCCTGCTCTTTTTTGTCCTCTGTCTCTCTCCATCTTCCTGTCTCACTCTCACTGTGGGCAAATGACAGCTTTGTCTGAAAGTGATTAGCAGTTTGACAAATTCCTAACAACTTCTGTAATCTGTAATAGGCTACAGGTCGCTGTTCATACATGCAAGAGCATGGATCGAGAGGAGGTGGAGGGTTAAGACCCCAAAAAGCGTCTCATAATCTGTGATATCACATGATCAAAGCTCAAAATTGTACATGTCCAGACTTACGTGGTCATCGGCGAGCAGCAGTAATGTATCACACTCTTGCTTAGCGCATTAGTGTTTCACATTACTGGTCTCCCACAGGCACACACGCTTCTGCCGGAGCATTAAGGTTGTGACAGAAGCTGCGAAGCATTGGCCTGGAACCACTGCTCTGGAACACGCTGAAAGGCTGAACAGCCTCAGATGAATAGATGGTAATTAATACACATAGCACCCGGGAGACTGCAGTACAATCTCAGGGCAAATTACCCTATCAATAAAAATGGCCTACAGACACAATGAGAGACAGAGAAGAGAGAGAGAGAGGGGGGGTGCAAGCACACTCTCTGGGTATTTGACTGTGAAAGTCATGCTTCCCTAGAAAAACAAACATAAAAGAATTGTTCAAAAGTGAACAATGAGGAGAAAAAAGCTATGAAGGAGAAAACAAAACCAGAGAGAAGGATATGTATATATATGATAAATGATTAAAGATAATATGTGGCAGGCTAAAGCAAAAGATATCAGTATCATAACACCTTGGCATCAAACTTAGGCTACATAAAATGGTCTCTTTAGCAGGGAGATGATAAAGCTAAACTTAATGTTCACAGTCAAACACTATCAATTGGATTTCCCGGGTCTTCCAATATCTCTCACCAATTACTCTTTCTTTGCTTCTCATCTTCCCTCCATCTCCTGCGCGCACCTCCCATAATGATGAAACAAGGCTTCAAGATATCTGGAGAAAAAGATCAATAGGGTAAAATGCATAGCCTACACATAATTAAAATCTTTCACCTAATCTTCTTCTCAGATCATCCCATCCAATGTCCCAGCATTCCTCTGGGCCAGTATCTCACTCCAGCTCCTTTCTCTCAGACGTATCTCTCTGGACGTTACACCTCTGCCTCCCCCTTCAGCAAGAGACAGTTCATACATTGGAACATTTATCTGCCTAAGGGCACAGTCCAGATTACAGCAGAGCGCTCCCCCAGTGAACTTGGCAGGACTCGCACTCATGATCCGGTCAGTTACGCGCTGTGGTCCCCCGAAAGATCAAAGGCTGAGCGAGCTGCCTGAAGAGACACAGAGAAACACACAAGTCCCACAGTGACTCCAAGAGAACATGAAGGCTCTGGTTTGAGATTCAAAGTGAAAGGCGAGCTGGATCCAGTGTCATTCCTCTTCAAATGCAGGTTTTATACTGTCAGCACATCTGAGAGGGCAGATGTTTAACACACAGGCAGATATCTGTGGCTGTCTGGTAGATGAGGCCTGCTGGTTCCATCACACTTAACTCACTCTTGTGGTTGCAGCTGCTTGTTTTGGCCATATCATTTATTATATAAAATGGCATTTAGGGACAAAGCTAATGAGGCAATAAAAATGACAGAATAAATCAAAAAATGAGAGTAAAAGCAGTCAAAGTCTGGTTTATAGGATAAATAATATATATATAAAATGGTGTTCTACTCATAAAGTCTATAAGGGGAGGTGTTTGTAGACAGTACTCACAACACTCACACACAAGGCAACGGCATCATTTATGCTAAAAACCAACATATGTTATGCAGAAACACTGCAATGTAAAACTTTGTTTGTGTCATATCTGAAATTCTTCAAGACAATGCCGAGTTAAGTCTTTTGCTAATTGAAAGTTAAGATGCATGTCTTTGAATGCTGACCAGTAAAATGACACGGCTTTTGAGCTTATTTCTTTCAAAGCTGTATAAATACTATCACAAAACAACCTCAAATCAAGGCCCATAGCTTTTCCCGGAGCATTCAAAGTTATAGAACTTGTTTTATTGAACTGCTATTTCCAAGGCCACGAATGAACTGTCATTCTTAAATTGAAAGCCAACACAAAATGGGAAGTGTTTAAGAAATACGACTAAAATCATAACAGCTACTACGCATGCATATTAACAGACTCATCTTTTCTGGAGAAAAACTTCAGTCAAGTCAATAGGCCTCATTGTTAAATATGGAAGGTGTGTAGACATGCAAGGCCTGTTTGATTCAGTGTTATTTTTCTATTTGTTCCTGGTTTTACCACATCAATACATGAGACATGCTCGCTTTAGGGGTACCAAATATATTAAGCACAACTGTCACATACCACCACCAATAAAAATAATTTTGGTTCTCCAAAAACGATACACAAAAATAAACACAAGAACACTCATTCAGCGATAACGTACATTTTATTTATCCCTGCCCTTGAATAATTACAATTGCCCCTCTCTGGGGATAATTGTGGGGTCAAAAATGTATACAATCGCCATTGTCAGGAAGGCCAGGGTGTAAACACTCAAGCAAATCAAGGCTCAGAAAAGTAAAAGTGAAGTCCTAAACTTTTCTGACTTAAATGGTTTAGTATGCTTTAAAATACCTAGTTCGTACAGTTTTTGATCTGAAAGGCAAAAGAGTACCTTACAGCTGTTGCAAATGACCACACTCACAGGTGGGACAAAAAAGCCTGCCGTCAAAGAGAAGGGGGAGATGTGATGTATTGTACAACTGGGAATAAAAAGGTGTACACTTTGTCCTCATAAGCTTTCATGCTGTTGAGCTCAGGTGTACACATGAAAAGTGGCAGAAGTAGAATGGAAAAAGTGAGTCTGAGAGAGAAGTTTACATCCTGCATACTTTCTCACCTCTTGACGTTAGAAAGGTGTGTGGTGAGGAGGTTTTTTACACTTACAGGATCGAAGAAGCGGTTGGTTTGAGGCCAATTATGGTCTGGCTGCAGTCAAAGTCTCAGGTTCATACATCATCTCTCAGCGTTAGCTTTATAGAGACACATATGCCTTTACAATGACTGCAGACACAATAATTAAATCCAATATTAATTAGAGTCCCCGTAAGTCATTCAAGCCTGTTAGTTTGAGACAGACTACACAGTCAATGTTGTTTCAAGCTCCACCATACTCCTCAGTGTACGAGAGCATAGAGCAGCTCACACTTTTGGTAAGGACAAAAAGGGGACAGCACGGATCTCTCCAGTGACTGAATTTGGAACGTAGATGTCCGCGAGCAATGTTTGCTCATCTTATAGGGCATGACGTGTCCACATGGGGCTTGTGTTGTCCTTGAAACATTCTTTAAAGCAGCTACAAAGAGTTTTAACTGGTTATGAAACAGTCTCAATTTAATACTGATGCCTCTATATCTACATAAGCAAACGAGACCATCAGCGAGAAGACTGGCTATTTCTATATAGTTCTTCATAGTGTTTGTCCCCGGGTCAATTCCCAGCAAAATCAGACTACAACCATTTACGCCACGCAGACCAAAAGAGCCTATGTTTACATTTTCCTTGGCAAAATTTCACAGTGAGTAGCAGTTAAGTGGAAGCAGGAGGAGAATATTTCTTTGAGAATTTTATTTTTAATGCTATATTTTGTGATTATGGCTGACACTGGGGCAGGATCATCAAAGAAAAAAAGAAAAGAATTGACTGATGAACAAAACAAAGACAGATACAGGGTTTTCAGGACGCGTCATCAGACCCGAAGTCGCCATGTTGGAGGTACTCCGCATCACAACAAAGCACCATAGATCCCGAACGGCGTCAAGGAAAATGGTTAATTATCGCCGTGTTTTAGGTTGTACCAATAGCTCAGACTGAGAAAAACATTTGGAATATTATCGACTTCCAAAAGTTATTAAAAACCAGGGAGAGGAATGCCAGAAGTTATCAGAGGAAAGGAGGCGCTTGTGGTTGGCAAAGCTCAACCAGGATCTACGAGGGAAAACTCTGTCTTGTTCGGTCTTTGAAATGAAAAAAAAAACTATTGAGAGTCACTTGTTTACACCTTGAGTGTCACAATGATATCATACAGTTAAGGTTAGGTTGATTAAAGACGTTATTGCATTACTTACTTTGGCCTTCACAACACATTGGTCGTTAATGACTTGGTACTGCGTCTCCCTCACCCATCACACACCATCTGGTTATAAGCCTCCAAACTTTTGTAGGATTTAAGGTCTTCCGCTGTGTATGGGCTCGGCGAGAAAACCAGGTAGTTGACTATATCGGGATATGCAACTGAAGAATCACCGGGTCGCCATGGATCCAAGAAGAGGGAGCCAACTTGTAGGGATCTGCACCGCCAGTAAACTGTAATTTCTCAAAATATCGCGCCTTTTTTGTGGTCCAAGTCCTTCCATGCCTTTGCATCTTGGACGCGTTTTGATGAGCTTTCTGTTGTTTAGACATAAAGTATTAAAGTCTCCAAAGTGCACATTACTCCATTTAGTTGTTTACACCGAGTGCCTCCAATATGGCCGCGCATGTAGGTTACCGCCCAGAACGTGACGTCGGTGAAAACCCTCTATAGATAGCACTTTATTGTCCGTAGACATGGGAATTTGTTTTGCAATACAAGCTCGATGGTGTTTTTTGCCTCCAACGACGCCTTCCAGGCAGCTAACCCTAACCTTAACCCTAAACATAACCATTGTCACGCTGCCTGGGAGGAGATGTTGGGGGCAGAAAACACCAAAGACCGCAATACAAGCTCCAACAATTACATAACAACATAAAGATAAACAGCTAAAACATATAGGCATCATTAAAAACAAAACATAAATAGATAATATGAGAGGGGCCCTGCCCTGCAAGAGTGGTCTTAAATAGTCATAAATATAAAGATGAAAGTGGGGGGGAACTATCACTTCTTTGCCCTCCTGTGTTGATTCAGCAGAGATATTGCCAGAGGAACAAATAAGTGTTTGTATTTGTTCTTTCTGCAGTCTGGGAACCTATAGCGCCTCCCGGAGGGCAGGAGTTGGTACTCCCCATGCAACACATGGGAAGAGTCCAGGGAGATTTTGTCAGCCAGTCTGACGGTGTGCAGTACATGGCTTTCAGTGAACGCATTCTCCACTGAGTGGCCCACCAATTTGGAACAGATTCCCAGGAGCCGTCGAATCCTGTCCTTCAGATGAGCTGAGAGGCTCCCAAACCACACTGCGCCTCCATACTGCAGGATGCTTTGAATTGTTGACACAAAGAAAAGAGACAGGATTTCGCTGCTTGCTCCAAATGACCTGAGTCTCCTTAAAAAGTAGATTCTCTGCTGTACTTTGCTGCAGATATAGTCTACATGGTGGGTCCAGGAAAGGTCACTGCCCACGTGCACTCCTGGGTATTTGAACAATGATTTTTGTTTTATGGTTTGATTGTGAATGGTTATTGGTGTGATGTGGCACTCATGAGAGGTGCCAAAGATAATCTCCTCATTTATCTGTGTATTGAGGATGAGGGCATTTAAGTCACACCATTTTATCAGATGATTCACTGTTTCCACATAGAGGTCAGCCCCCTCCCCCTCCTTCTGCACGGGTAACACAGTCCTTGGTATTGAGTGTGAAGAGCAGAGGAGAGCTAACACATCCTTTTGGGGCACCGCAGCTGGTTGTGACCATGGGGGAATAGGTGTTATTGACCCTGACCAGCTGTTGCCTGTTAGTAAGGAAGGAACAGTACCAGTGAATGATATTTGGGTTCGTACCCAAGCTAAAAGGGACAGTTGATTGAGCACAGGTGAAAACACATGTCAACCTTGGTTGGTCATTCAACAGATGGAGATAATTGCAGGATTTGAAAGGATTTAAACCAATCCTGAATTGTCCCTCTTCGTCTCAGGTATTCCACCATTGTCATTTTACAGTTATTTATCTTACATAGCCACAAATAGATACATTACCTTATCGCTATGCATCCTGCAAACAGTAGTAATAGTAATAGTTTAAAGTTGCCTCATTCTTTCACTACAAAAGAACAAAACAAATGCACGCACTAGCCAGATTACCATCTTTACCACACGAGGCGGTGGACTTTTGTCCACAGGGGCTGCCAAAATCAACACAAAATGAAAGTTCCTTGTAGCTGCTTTAAGATTTTGGCCCTAACTTGGCAGAGTTTCACCTTTTTACCTCGACACGTGCTGAGAATAAAATAGAAAGAGCTCAGATTACTAATTGACATTAAGAAGGAAATCTAAAGGCTCAGTTTAAAATTGGAGGAGCTAATTTAATTTATCCAAATCAAATGCGCTTTTGAATTAGAACTGTTTCCTCATGATGCACTCTAACTAGTGATGGGGCCGTATCCTTGGGACTTCAGTGTAAGCACTGACAGATCAGTGGGGTGAGAGTGTGCACTTGGTCATTAAGTCTGCAGACAAGCTCATCATAAGCAAGAATAACACTAAATGAAGACATGATGCCACTATAATATTCAGTATACTGTAATAGGAGAGCCTACAGCACAACATGCATACAATATTGTACACTTTGTGTCTTAAACAAACACAATAAACTGTTTAAAATCTGAAAAGGGTTGGTTTTGATTTTAGTGGAGGGCACATGTGCACAGCACCTAACTATGCAAATTGGATGTGGAAATTGAAATGTTAACCTGATGACAGCGCTAGATGAAAAAATGAGAGAATCACCAGTTGTTACAATCATCCTGAGGGAAACATCAATGTCAATTTATAGTGTCAAATCATAACAGAAGTTATCTCAGGACACTTTACAGATAGAGTAGGTCTAGACCGCACTCTATAATTTACACACACCAAACAATTCCCCCCAAGAGCAAGCATTAGTTGTTGAGATCTTTCATTCTGGACCAAAGTGGTGGGCCACCTAATTTTGATTTAAAAAAGCACCACAACTGAAAGAGATTGGTTGTGTCAGTTTTTGGACATTACGTCATATGATTCAGCGATGGGTGTACCATTTCAGATCCTGGCCTTCTCTTGGTCAGTCTACCCACGGCAAAAGGTTACAGAGCTTATGTCCACTATAAAATGATTCCTGATGGGTACAGCAATGTGTGATTCAGCTGGAATTGGGCAGAGTCCCAGCAAAGGTATGAGTCATCAACATCGCCACAAGTCTGTTTACCAACACTTCCCCTCCCCTCCCACATAAAGGTGGCCTGCAAGCACCTCCTGATATAACCCAATCATCTTTACATCTGTTTACACTGCCACGCACGCACGCACGCACGCACACACGCACACACACACACACACACACACACACACAGTATGAGAATATCCACTTGCCTTATTCTGTTGATAGGATTGCTGAATGCACTAAGGCAACATAACGGTTAAAATTTGATTAACAAAATGGTCATGCGTATCTAAAGTGTGTGATGTAGAGGGGCCGGCTGATGGTTAGCTCATAAAAAGGATACGTGTCAGCCCTTCTGTTAATCTGTGTGACAGACTACAGACTTCATCTGTGAAGCAGCCTGAAACATCCTTTAAGTACAGTGGCACTCTCTGCTGGTGAGATTAATAAAAGTGTCCATTATAATGTCCAAATTTTCAGACCAAAAATGTGAAAGCATCTTAAAATAATATCTTTACCATAAGCAGCTCCATTTGTTCTTTCTATTTGTTTTCAAAACACAAAACCAGTTTTTACAGTTTTTATTTATAGGGATGCTGTCCTAGTTGCTCAAAATCTGTGGGACTGTTACCAGATAAGATAAACATTTTTATACGATTATTCCAAAACTTGGTATAAGATGTGGTCCTTTTCTTACCATCTCAGCCCTCTCTTGGGATTCTAAAGCTGTATGGCACATGTTAATGTCACCCTCCCTCGGTCAACACTTGTGATTGACATTCAATTCTTTTTTCTTTTTTCATTCTCTGCCACCTGTGCTTGGCTGTCAGAGTTCAGAGCGTGACTCTGCTGCCATCGCTGCAGGGGAACAACAGGCTCTGTGACAAAGGTTCCCAGACACTGCCCAGGGGGACCCCAAATGTCGAGGCAGGTAGGTCCTTATTTCAATCAGGTTCAAAGGTTAGGCTTCATCACGGGGACAGGCTAGCCTGGGGTATAATGGTAACATCAGGCCTTTATTTTTTGTGTATTTGTATGCAGTTTGTATCCATCTGTCTCTCCAGTGACTTTGCTTCATCTATTTATAGGGCTGCTAGGACATTAGCTCAGTGTCTGTGTAGAAATGTCATGTAAGACATCAGGGCCTCACAGCATTCATCTGTAAATGTGAAGGTCAAGAAACTTGAAGTTTTATTCATAAACTAGAGAAGTTGACCTTTTACTTAAATCATTTTGTGCAGCCAATGTGGAACACTGATGAGACAATGGAAATAACTTTTACAAAGTCAAGAATACTAATAAGAACAGCTGTAAAGACATTGTGATCCTTTGAATCCTCTTGTTTCTGGAAGGTAAAAGCAGGCAAGAAAAGCACTTCTAAAAATACCAACAATCTGAACTGGCCTCTGACTACAGCCAGATTCATATGCAAAGCTTTGTGTAATATGCATGTCTAAATCTGCTGAATCAATTTTAAACAAACTCAGTTTTAAGCCACGTCCATCTTCTTCCCTCTCTGTCTCTCAGGGAAGGTATGGAAGAAAGCTATGACACATTTGAAGAGGAGTTAAGGCCACCAAGAGCAGATCCTCCTCCACTTAAGCCTGTTCGACAGATCTACAGACCAGGTGGCGACACAAAAACACCCACACACACAGAATCTGTAATGCTTGCACATAAAAGCCTTCATCCATTGTGCATATATTGTACATCTCTATAAATACTTGGGAGCAGCAGAACAGGGAGCGACTGAAATATGACTCCTGGTCAAAGGCAACACAGTGACAATGCAGCTCAGAAGTGCTGAATGGATGGTGGGTGTAATCAGCCTCACTCACTTGCGAAGCAGAGCTCTTAAAAGTCTATAATCTAGTTGCCAGCACTTTGGTCCAGACTGAAATAATTTTGTAGTCTTTTAAGGTCTCCAGAGAATGAATCCTAAGGACTTTGGTCTCCCGACTTTTCTATCCCCCATGCTCCCTCAGCCCTGAATTCCCTCAGCCCTGTGTTCCTTCAACCCTATGTTCCCTCAGCCCTTTGTTCCCTCAGCCCTATGTTCCCTCAGCCCTTTGTTCCCTTAACCCTATGTTCCCTCAGCCCTGTGTTCCCATAACCCTATGTTCCCTCAGCCCTGTGTTCCCTTAACCCTATGTTCCCTCAGCCCTGTGTTCCCTTAACCCTATGTTTCCTCAGACCTAGCGCTGTGCAGCCCTAACCCCTAAACCAAGATGATCAGTATTACTGCAGCAATGAATACAATGTCACATATCCAAAACATCATATATGACCGGTGGGCTGAGGGAACATAGTGCTAATTTTGATGTGGGGGACATTTAATAGAAATGAGGGAACATAGGGCTGAGGGACACAGGGCCTAATTTGGATAGTGGGAACATTTCATAGAACTAAGGGAACATAGGGATGACCCCGGTTTTGTCTGCTTGTAAAAAAAAAACTGGCACAGTAGACTTGTAATTTTATGTAAATGAGAGGTTAATAAAATGTAGCAAATGTCAGCCAACAATAATGTATGAATATGCATCAAATGAATCTGGATAAATACATTCCAGATTGAGGGAATGGTTGTTTGTGGTTTATAAGATTTGTGATATCATCCCTCCGTAAATGTCCATCTGTCTGTTTCAGAAATGTACATGACAAGGAAAGTCAGAGAGGTTAGTTGGAAAACACCAACATGAACATTTTTTTTTACTGCGTTCACATCCCTAATACATCTTTTCTCATAAGCTACATGTTGTTCTCCAACAGGAAATGCCTCCATTTTCACAGCAACCAAGAGCAGAACCCAAGATTTTACCCAGGGAACCCAGCTTCTCCAGAAGAAGTGACTCATTACCATCTTTCTCCTCAACCTCTGTCAGCTTTCAATGTTTACTTCACTGGATTACAATAAAAGTGTCCCCTCCTTGTTCTTGCATTTCCTTAAGCATCCTTGCATAAAGCTGTGTCCATCCAAAACCTGAACCAGGTTGACAGACCGTGGGAGAACGTCACCCTCAACCGCTGTCTGTTTGTGGCCATTACCATCCTGGTGCTCACCTCAGGCTTTCACAGGCTTCATGGCAAGTAAACCAAAATTAGCACCACTGTTACAAAATGACATGCCTGCTGTGACTAAGTGGTTTTATATATATATTTATTTTTTTTTAAACAGAAAGTCTGCGCGGTCAGGGGAGAGCAGAGGAGGATGAGGAAGTTGAACTGACAGTGAGACGGTCAGGCATATTACGACACAGGGGACAACCAGCACAGGTAAAGACATCAACAAGTAACTCGGATTCACCTATTTGACTCTTTCATCATCCAGCTGTTCATTGTACCACAGTTTATATATGTCAAATACTTCATGTGTTCTCCCCATTCTAGCCCGAGCCAACTCTTTGGGAGGTCATGCTTTGGTGGCTGCCAGACCTTGATGACGAAGAGGATGAGGAGGACGATGATGACGACGATGGAGAAGTCAAAAGAGGAAAGCCAAAGAGGGGAGCGACAGCACGAGCATACAGAGGTCTCAGAAACAAGCCACTGCCAGACAAAAAACTCATGAAACCAAAACAAGGGAAAATAAAGGACAGGAGGGCCAGGAAAGCCAGGGACGAAGAAATCAAAGACAAGAAAGAAAGAGATACAAAGGAGGAACCTAAAGAAGCAGCAGATGAGGAAGACGAGGGTGAAGGAATAGAGGAACAGCCAGAGAAGAATAAAAAGCTGGAGGAAAAGAAAGAGAAGAAAAAGACTCAAAAGGGATGAGTTCATTCTTTCTACAGTGGCCATGTCATTTTCTAAACAATGTTCACCTGAATAGATTTGATAACATTTATTAAAGGAGGAAATATTGAACTCAATGAAAGATTTTTTCTATCAAATCTTTCAAATACCATTAGGCTCAAAAATAATGTGTGCTTTCAGTTAAATGACCTCAATATTGTTGCTTTGCTAGACAGATTTGATTTGAGTTACCTGTAAAGACATTTAATGTCCTGACTGCATTATTTAAAATATCTATGTGATCATTAGATTTTCTTTAGTGTTGAAAGATCTACAACAGCTTTAATAAACTGCTTGTCAATCATGCCAGCTCAGTAAACTGTCAATAGTATGTAGCTGGTAGGTACTGAACATGGCCGACAAAAGATTGAGATTGGGGGTCATCAATAATTTGACCCACTGTTGACACACAAGCTTATGTCCTCTGAGAGCTGCTTCAGAGAGCCCAGTTAAAGTGCTCATATTATGCTTTTTGGCTTTTTCCCTTTCCTTTATTGTGTTATATATTTTTTTTTGTGCATAGGTTTACAAAGTGAAAAAGCCCAAAGTCCACCCCAAAGGGACTTACCATCTCCAACAGAAAACACTGTTCACAAACTGCTCCAAACAGCTCTATTGTAGTCCAGCCTTTACTTCCGTGACGAACGTGCGTCACTTTGTAACACACGTCATAATGCTCGCCTAGCTGCTAGCGTGGCACGCCCTCATACTCTGCAACTGACTAGCTGGCAGCACTTACTGCACATGTGCGACTCCCAACAAAGATGGAACAGAAGTGAGATGTCTCACTCTGTAGCTAAAACAGAGAGCTCAACACACAGGGTGAAAAGAGGAGCTGCAGCAATGTGCAGTACAACAAAAATATGGTGTTTTTTGATAATTAAACCTATTATGATATAATCTCTAAATACAATTATGAACCTGAAAATGAGCATAATATGAGCACTTTAAAAAGGACCTTTCTTCTGCTACGACCTATTCACACAATCACAGGATACATCAATTAATCTTTGTGTTTGATGTCTTCGTAAAAACCCAGACTTTGATAGACAGATATTTTTTTTCTCCACAGAATTTAATTACAAAAACAGAATCTTAAAAGATGAGCTATTTTCAATCATAGCTCCATATCCCGAATCTAAGCATTTATACAAAACAGTGTGGTCATACGGGCTGCCCTACACATTAACATAAACCAAACAAATGTATAAAGATTTACTAAATGTAGACTTTAAACATAATTGAAAACACCATGAAAGAAAGCAATCATGATACTCTAGTAGGGATCAATTATTAGACATAAGACCGTCAGGAGGAGGTGGCCTCATTGGCATGGGGGGCATGGGCATCTGACGGGGCATATGGGGGTTACCCGGAGCCCCAGGTGGGAGAGGGGGCATCCCACCTGGCGGGGGAGGGGGCATAGAATCATTTGGTGGGCGAGGTCCAACTCCACTCATGAGAGGAGGAGGGCGCTTCACACCTGCAGGAGGTGGGGGTCCGCTGGACTGGGGAACAGCTTTCTCCATTTTGAAGTGGAACTGTAGGAAGAACTAGGAGGAAAATAACATGAAAGATTGGTTTGACCGAATACTTCCACTTTCCTGATAAAATACCCAGGTTGGCTTTGTGGTAACAAATGTTAATCAGCTTATCAGTACCTGTTTAGTTTCTCTGTTCCAGTGGGTCCAGAAGCGGTTTTCTGCTTTATCAATTTCTCTACTCGGGACCTAAATGAGCAAATATGTTGATGTTATATCACAGCGAGGAGAAAAATATTATAAAAGCACAGTAGAAGTGCAGCTTCCACTCACCTTAAAGGCAATAGTCTCATATGGCTCAGCAGCCAAAAGCAGGTACTGCCAGCGACGATCAGGGGGCTCGATGCGCTGTTCGTAGGCAGACATGAAACGATGCCTGGGCCCAATTCCTTCAGCGATCTCTGGGTAGTCAATCTGAGGAACAGAGATAAGAACAACAGGTAGTTATAGATTTGTCCTTTACAGTCAAACCACAACGACTAAAAACAGCCATATTTAGTCATTACTGCTGTGGTAAAAACAGTAAAAACAGTGAGTACCGACTTTACACACAACGCGCTTACGGGCTGTGTACAGGTAACGTGAAGAAGACGGCGCCTATTGCAAAATGGAGGAAGAGAGAAATAAGCCGAGGGGGCGAAGAAAATTCTATACAGTATGTCTATTGTAAAACTCATCTAGCCTACCACAGTAGCACAATTTTAATGCTTCAGAATTTCAGCAGAAAGCATCCAGTCTAACATTACATTAGCTGATTGGGTTAGTTGTTCATTTTAAGAGATCTGTCTTATTTTCTCTTTTGTATATTTACAATTGCTCTTTAATAAAAGCAAAAGTACTTCTTATCAGAGTCCTCGATTAATGGATGGAATAATCTGTGGAATACTCGTCTACTAAAATAACTGATGTATTAAGCCTCTTTTACAGTTCTGCGGAGGCTCCACGCAGAGCTTTTGCCATAGCCTATGTAAGTGGCCTGATGTTTATACTTGTGCGCTGGTGTGTGCGTTGAGCCAGCATGTGTGTGTGTGTATGTGTGTGTGTGTGTGTGTGTGTGTGTGTGTGTGTGTGTGTTTGGGGAGTGGGTGATAGAGCGAGGGAGAAGTGAGAGAGTGACGGCGATTAGCTCCAGAGCGAGTTGTGACTCTAGAGTCATAATGAGAGAAACAAAGTGTCTCCCCTGTGTTTTCTGACCACGGTGGGAAATCTGTAGCAGGGAAAGTTAACCCTCTCCTTGCTTTCATGTTGTTTATGGAGAAGGCGAACCAGGAAATGAGTCGGGGGAAATGCAACGCTACCAAGCCACGGCCGAGTGACGTGCGTCGCTGCGACGTGTAGTTACATTTTTCGAGAGGTGCACGTCAGGTTATGGCGTAGGGTCCGGCGTAGACGCAGAGGGGTCTGCAGGGGTACGCCATCGATTCTACGCACAACCATAAAACGGCCTTTAGACAGCAGTTTCAGACTGAGAAAAGGTCAGGTTCTTAGAAGTCCAGTATATAGCCAGACTTGGGAGAATGGGGCTTGAGGAGCTGGACAACATCTATTTACAGCTGTTTCAGCTGTAAGGGGTGAGACTAGACCACACTCAAAAGCCAGCATCTATCTTAAGTGGAGCTTTAATGTTAATTTGCTTTGTTTAAGAATCTTCACAAAACAATAAAAAAAAAAAAACTTCAAATCAACAGATTTTACTGTGGGATTCCCACCAAACACACTAACCTGGAAAAGTAAGGACTGTTGTCCGGTCTCTGGGTCCCTCTGTTTGGTTACTATGAAGAAGAGAAAGACATGGACCATATATTAAAATGCAATATATGTGCAGTGAAACCACAATCAGCATAAACTTAATAATGACTACACTGAATCCAGCTTACCTTTGTATCCTGGTCGACCAATTTTGACAAACTTCTTGACCTCAACTTTTACTTTTGCTGGAGCTGGCTGAGCAGGAGCTTCTTTTGCCTCTTTGGCTGCTCTCCGCGCTCTGAAACAAACAAAATAAACAGTTTTTAACTGTTAATCAATGCAGTGGACACAGTGGGTTGTTGCTCCGTCAATTCACAGCAACCATAAAATAGCTGATGATTAGGGCTGGGCGATATGGAGAAAATAAAATATCACAATATTTTTGACCAAATACCTCAATATCGATACCGCAACGATATTGTAGTGTTGACTATTGGTGCTTTCACAAAATATTTACATAGAGATTTTTGATAAATAAGCATCAGTAATGTGGCTATAAGGACTAAATGGGTAAAGGCAAATAATAGAACAGCTAGAACAGCCTGGTAAGTTCAGAAAATGACATAATTTTACTGTAATGCAGCCTATAAAACCAGGAAAAGACAACACTTATGCCATATTACGATATCCAAAATCTAAGACGATATCTAGTCTCATGTCACGATATCGATATAATATCGATATATTGCCCAGCTCTACTGATGATCCACACACAAGTCGAGTATATGTAAAGTGGGCGTGTGGTTTGATAAGTTTATCAGTCATGGGAAGGTGTGGTAGAATAAATCTGTCACAGAAAACACAACATAAACAGAATCAATAGATAGAAATAGAAATTGCACATTGCACTTACAAGTTGGTCTGATGTTTCTTTCCTTGTGTGTGAGCCAAGTAGCTGCCCTGTGATGCAGAGGAGAGCAGTTTGTCAAACAAGATACTTGGATAACAAGAAATAACACCAAGTTCAGATAACATAATCTAGGAAGGTGTCATCATGTGCCTCCTCACCTCATTGTTATGAAGTGTCAAGCAAAGTTTGCACTCGTATGATCCTAAATGATTCTTCATAAAGTAGGGGTCTTTGTTTATGTCAATGGTCTCCAGGGCCAGCTGACGTAACCGTTCTCGCCTATCACGGTTACTCTCAGAGGCAGATGCCACCCCACCGCTCCCCGTCTTCCCTCCAGCTCGGTGCTGGAAATCCATCTTTGCAATGCGATGGGTTCAATCACGCAGACACCCACACCTGTTTACCCAGTTAACACTGGACGGGTACTCAACGTAGATCCTTCCTGATTATCTGAGGAAAAATAAAGCACACAGTGTTGCCAAGGATGTAAATAAAGAATAATATTTACTGTTATTACCGTACTATGCATTCCTGGACTGAGGTGTGGAGTTAGACTACCACTTATGAGTAAACATTGCAAGAATATTGACTGGGTCGTATTTACTGTATTAATAATATACTCTATTGCTCAGATAATAATATGATTTGAATGTAAGTTCATATCTTATGTGCATGTACACAGTTTGAATAGCAGATTAAGTAAAGTATGTGCCCCTTTAATTCCAAGAGAATAGAACAAACACATCCTAACTCCAGTCTAGGCTGCATATCTTGTTTTAAAAACAATACAATGGATCCTCAGTCCCTTCTTGGCTGAGGTTCTTTATGCTAACTTCTCTTAACGGGGATTGCTGTCCTACTAACTTAACTAGCAACAAAGTCACAGCACAGTTATTTAGCCAAATATTTCTTAATTACTTCAGATCATTAACCACAGTCAAGAGGGGTTATATCACGCCGTAACACAAATGTATTCCATTTAATGATTTCTACGAACTCCAGTTAGCCCCAGTATGTTAGCATAACGCAACGCTAACGTTACCTACTGAATGCATTGCACTAATGCTAATGCTAAGCTAACGGTGTTACCAGCTAGTAATTGATGGATTTTAACAAATCTGAATGATCAAACTAGAAGTAAAAAGTATCTAGCTGTGTATGTGTGCTAATACGGTGGTTAGTTACACGACAAAAAGATAATTAATTAGCTATACATGAAGTGATATTGTAAACAGTTTACTGTTCAAAACACTCACCGACTCCACAACGTTAGGATCATGCCATGTATATTTGGAGTGCGCATGCCCAAGTAGCTTCTTCTTTGGCTTTTGGCAGTTGGCAAACGGCTTCAGGTACATTACCGCCCCCTACTGGACTGGTCTGGACTGGTCTGACCATAGAAATATTTTTTTATTTTAATTATTTCTATGGGTCTGACACACTCAGTGAGAATGATTGAATAAAGCCACAGAAGAGCGTACAGAGTAAACATGTGTTATACCTGTCTCTTGCTACATCTGTGGTAGTCTTTATTGCCCCATGCACAACATTTTTATTGTATTATGACCTCTCAAACAAACTATTCCAGCTGAATCACAAACACATCTAACAATCACAAATGAAATAGACTTCCTCTCTGAGATTCAACACGTTCTTGCATTTCACACTATAGTTCATAAACAGGGTCATGCTTATAGCTCACCTAGACCTTTGATTAAAGTTAAACCACTTGCAATACAAATTATTCGTTTCCATAATACTCAAGTTTTAATTATTCATCTGCTTTGTTTATATCACAATTGGGAATCTACTGTAAACCCCCATTTTATTGCTCATACATCCAACGTGGCTATTGACGGTTTTTTATGTATTCTTTTCCACATTCCTTCAGCATTTGCCAATAGTGAAATAGATCTATTTATCCATGTTGTTAATTATATTTTTTATCATAACAGTAAACAAATACATCACATTATATTACGCAGTCGGAACAACAGGCTGCATCATTTAAGTACTTTGTAGTTTGTAAACGCTGTTTCACCCAGAGAGAGCACCTTTTTCTCTCACAGAGACCACAAACACAGACCACCACACCTTTTCACTGTCAGGGCTTTTGGGGAAAACAGCCGGCAAAGTATATCACTATTTCTAAGAGAAAATTATTTAGTAAAGAGGATTTAGGTTTAATTTATCTCTCGTTCACACTCCAGTCCAATTGGTGGCAGTAATGCACCTTTAAGTTGGTTTGCCAACCGATAATAAACCATAAAGAAGAAGAAACGCACTGTTCGCCTAGTATGACCCTCACCGACTACCGTACTATTACCAGCGAAACGCGTCACTGCCGTACCAATCCCGAGAAGAGTGTTGTGTGTGTCCTGTGTGTAGCATAAAGTAGAAGTAGGCTAACAGTCTTGGCTGTTTGCTTGACCGCAGAAATGAGCAAACACACGTCATATTTCGAGTACACCAGATAACGACACAGCGACGTTTAACCGACAACTCTGTCACTAACGTTACGTAGCTATTGCTGTCTCACTCCATTATTATGCTGTCGGTGGGAATGGCTCAGTCGTAGCCAAAGTATCCCCTTTAACCTGTGTTTTACTCATAGTTTGTACTGCGTCAGTTAACGTGATGCGTTTCAACGAGAAGGAGCTGGTGTCTCTGAGCCGCCAGCCCTCGGAGATGGCAGCCGAGCTGGGGATGCGAGGACCCAAGAAAGGAGACGGTAACCGGCTTCATTACATACCAATTCAGTCCTTATCACACCTATTTCCGTTTCATGTTATACCTAATATTAGCATCAGCATCCATCAGATATAGTTTATGTTCATGTCATGCATCAGCTGTATACCGTCTCTGTACTGTCTCATATCAGTTCCCTTTTGTTGTTTTACAGTTGTAAAGAAGAGGCTGGTGAAACTCGTCGTTAACTTCCTCTTTTATTTCCGAACTGATGAGGAGGAGGTCAGTTGGATTACGGGTTTTACCTGCCCGTAGGGCATTTCCATCCATGTATTCGTTGTATTTCCTCCTGTTTGTCTTGAGAAAGTGAAACAATGTCATTATTTATTTGTCAGCCAATTGGAGCTTTGCTGCTGGAGCAGTGTCGGGTGGAAAGGGAGGACAGACAGAGCTTTTCTATTGGTGAGTTACACTTTCCATTTCACATTCACATGACTCACCTACACTTTCTTAGCCTGGCTCCGCCCTCCTTGTTGACTGGTTTTAGTTTCAGTTTGTAACATTATATTACAGTTACCGTTTGTGCATGTGTATTATTTATTCCTGAGTAATTCTATGTGTTTCTCTTTGTAGCATTTCTGGATGAAGCAGAGAGGAAGTATCTGTTTGAGTGTGACTCAGAAGAGCAGTGTAGGGAGTGGGTAGACTCGATTATGAAGGCCAGGTAGGACTGACTCTTTTCCATCTTATTACAACAGACACCACGATCATATGTTTGGTGACCTGGCGGTAACTGGCAGACAATTAATTGATTACAATTTTGATAATCAGTAATTTCAGTCAATTTTCAAGTAAAAAATACCAGAATTTCTCCATTACAAGCTAAAGACTTTGAGTTCTATGGCTGATAATAACACAATACAGTTTAAGGCACTAATCACTGCGATTTGTCAGCTTTTTATGTTTTTATTTTAAAGACTAAATTGTTTATGCATGCCTCAAAGAGAAGAATGAATGTGACTTTTGTTGCAAAGAAACCTTACAATAGTTGTGGCCTACTTGCTTTATGTCAGCACATCAGATGTATAATAATAATATAATGATCAGCTAATGACCACATGAATCACCCTCATGCATATATCATACATCAATGATAGCCTCATTGTACACGCGATCCATAATAATGAAAGAAAATCTAAATGCATGGTAAAAATAACATATTGTCAATATTTAAGAGAACCCCCAACATTTCACGAATCATGTTTTTACAGGAGCTCATGTCTTATTAAGAGGCCCCTGGCTCCCCTGTAGTTGGCGCCCTGCTTATTGCATATGGTCATTGAGTAATCTAAATTAAAAAAAAATGCAGCAGCATGTCTGCATTTTTCCTTCCAACTTTACTACACAACTATGGCCATATGAATGAACAGTACAGCAACTGTGTTCTCTACTGAATACTACCTGAATATGGTCACATATCTGCAACGATAAACAGCTTGGCTGGTCTCAATGTGCAGTGAGAATTTACACCTCATTATGTCTTAGCCTCCAGTAATAGACTCACATGGGTGAATCTGTCACAAATGAATGATGTAGCTGTTTCCAGAGACACAATGTCAACAATGTGACTTGTGTTGAACAGTTTTTAACTGATTCATCACTACTTGACCTTGTGTTTAAGTATACTTGGGAAAACCATGATGTTCCCAAACAGGGAATAATATCCCCCCTCGAATGTCAAATTAATTTGTCATCTCATGCCTCTCTTGCAGTTACGAGTTCATGAGGAAGAACCTTATATTCTATCGAACTGAAATCCACAGGCTCACTGGCAAGGTAAGACCCGTCATTGCAGAAATCTTGATGCACTAAATGCCACACAGATGGTGCTGGTATCCAACTGTGTCGTACTAGCAAGGATTTAGGTGTGAAGTGTATTTGTGCCATGCTTGACTCACTGAAATGCACAGTATCAGCAATAACAGAAGATAGATGGATAGCTCAGGATAGGAAAATTCAGTAGTTTAGGTTTTATTCAACAAGGTTTTGCTGTTGAGATTTATGCCACTCCATCAAACAAAAGTGAAACGTGAAATTTCTTTTTTGGTGCTCAAAGCATATATTACGTACTTTAGAAAAACTTAAAAGCAATATGTCTTTTCAGAAAAGGTTTCCTGGATGACTCAGAGACCTCAAATAGTTGTCACTGAAAACTGTTCATAGCAAAGTCTGTAAAGAAATATGGTTGTTTAGGTTATCAAATGTAATTTTTGGATGCTGTAAGAGCCGCTAATTAAATTCCACTCACCTACACTGTATTTTGTGGAGGAAGAAGTCTCAAACTTCTAACCATTTTATGTAAAGGTTGATTTTGCTTTGCCTCTACTTTATTCATCTTCTCCTTTCTCCACAGGACCCCTTGGAGCAGTACGGTATATCAGATGAAACTCGCTTCCAGGTCAACAATGGCCTGCGACTTATGCCTAGAGATACTTCCTCCCTGTAGAGCAGCTACCTGTGTCCAGATGTACTTTATTTTCATTTCAGTCCGCCCTGCATTACCATAAGCACACCAACTTTTTAGATCTTCACTGCTCTGAATGTATTTAGTGTTGCTGGGCATTCACACCCATTTTTTTTTACCCTCATAGTGTTTTAAAACGTTCTTGTGGCAGTGATAAAGGCAGTAATGTTTCCTTTTTACCGTACGGGATTCTCAAACCATAGCTCAAAACACTCTGACAAGTCTGATCTCCCCCGCCACAGCCTACACGTACTACCCCCATTCAAAATAAATGGAAAGACCTGCGTTTTTGTAGGATGGCCGACACAGGCAGACTGAACGCGGCCTTACAGCGAGATATCTAAGGCCATGCAAAGTAATGGAATGATAACGCTGATTATTTCTTTAATTTCAAATCATCACAGGTTACACGGGGCTGTGGAAAAGTGGGCACGCTTAATTTTGGTTTAGGGGACATTACATGCCATTTTCCGACTTTGTCTTGGTTAATTGGTTGTCTGTATAAACGTGTTTTATACTATGTTTTCTACTGGACTTTTAGACAATGTGATTTTCAGAGCGTCTGATGATGTGCTGTAGAGCTGTGACTTTCTTTCAGGACCGTTTGTAATATGAGCACTATTGGGTTTAACAAGAATCAATCCAGGGCATATGAATACTGATAACTGAGTAAATGTACGCTGCTTGAAGAAGCTTATGATTATTAGATACAGTGCCCAATTTAGAAAATCTTTGGCAGTATTTACTGTCTCAATTTAAACTGCATGGGCCCTTTGATTTGCTGAGCTGAGCCTCCCATTTCACTCAATTTTTGGTTGTGAGACAGATATTTTTACCTATCCCATTATGTATTTAGACTATTTAGTTTTAAAAACTATATTTTTGCACAAACTACTTTACTGGGTGTTGATTTTTTTTATTTTTTTTATTCTAATTTCACTCATTTACTTGAACCTACTGTACCTTTTTCTGTGGCACTTTGAATCAGATTTATTTTAGATAAGCTGTTGGACCAGGCTCTTGACATGATTTATGAATATCACACCAACTTCTTTGACTACAACAGAGTTGCAGCTAATGCTTAGTTGAAACATTGCTCTCATTCCTATTTCACTATTCTGCTACTGGTAGAGTAAGGTCTGGCAATGCAAGACTGCTATTCTGCACAATGGTAAGATATTGATTTCAGCAATCAGGAGTCTAACCACATACAGGATATGTCATTTAATGTATATATTTCAAACCTTTGCACATCGAATGTGTTCAGTCTGTTTTTACTTAATGTTAGATTATATTTGTTTCACTTTTTTTCCCATTTTTCTTTTAGTAATAAAGCCATTTGAAAGACTGTTTCTGTTAATTAGAATACATTTGTCAACACCAGAACGTTATTTAATTATTGTGTGTATTTAATCATGATTTGTCCAACAAAAGTGTTCACCCGCTGGCAGGGGCGTAGAACAAAATTCTTGTCTCTGTAGAAAGGCATTCTCTATGGGACCCTCCCCACATTCACAGCTATTCATTGTAGCATCTTTTTGGGCCCTTCTCACAGTCCGACACCCCTGCCGGCTGGCAATGATGCTGCGACATAGATTGAATAAGACAGTCACCCTCAATGATATCTAGTTTATCATCATGAAAAACAGAGGCTTTATCACTCCTTTATGCCAGTTCAGGTGATCATTTGACAAATCAACTATCAATATGTGCATGCCTCATTGAAACAAATACATTTATCACTCGAAAATTAATAAATACAAGCAAAAAAATTACATTTGAAATATATTCGTATCTTTTATATGAGGTGACTGGAAAATAAGCTATGTTTGATTCGTCAAATGCTATTTTGTTTGACATAATTTCTCTTCATAACCGGTCGGCTGAACATGTAGGAGGCTACTCTGTTGATAACTGACACGTTTCTTTAATGGTTTCCTTAGCAACGCAAAATGTGTGATTCAAAAATAGTGACGTCACATCCTTCCCGTGATGCTTAGCGAACCCAAATTGAACGCTTGGCAAAAGAAAACAATTGTATTTAGCATGCTCTGTTTTAAAGAGTCAAACGCATAAAACAAGACATTTCAAGTGGAATTGACACCACTAAGAAAAACAATTCAACGGCGCGTAACAAGGAGAGTGTATCCGGGAGCGGTAGGTGTTAAAACAGGAGTAGATTGTGAACAAACAATGTTGCTAATTCATTAGCCGGACAGCTAGCGTATTTTACGTTAGGTCACTTACATCTGAGCTAGCGTTAGCATTAGCATAGCTCTGTATGCTGGATTATATAATTATTTGTTTCTGTCTTTTTTTATATAATTTTAGCGTCACGATTACCGATCATCGATAGCCACTACAACTGTATTTTTGTCTAATGGAACCAGCAAGCAAATACCTGCAGTTAGGATGGTTTCTACAATAAACTATGTGCTAGTTCTCACAAAGATAATTACCGTTAACATTAAGTGTTGTTAGCAGAAGACTGAGCCCACCCGCAGCTGATCACTTGCACTGTAATTAATGTCATTGTCATTTGCGAACAGATTTGCCCCTAGTTAGTTAGCTAGTTTTAGAGGGATTTAAATTAAGGTACTAGAGAGACACTTGATTGGTTTGTCTTTGTAATCCGATTGATGGATGTCTTATGCTATGCCATTATATCTCTAGGAATGCTTCCTGAAGGTGACTGTTAGTTTGTCTTTTCATTATCATCCAGTTAAATGTGATGTCAAGTGAATTACTCTTATTTTCTTTACCGAATACCAAATGAAATAACGTTACATGGCGGCATCGAAGGCATACTTTTTTATTTTTTATTTATTTATTTTTTCAGTCAGCCTTTTATAAGTCAATTTAGTAGGAAGTGGATCACTCATTTATTTTGCCATGCCAGAACATATAACGTTAATGCTACACTGCAGTATTCCTGAAAACAATTAGTCTATTAATCGAATCTACAGAAAACTCAAATGTTGATAATCAATTCAATCCATTCAAGGTTTGTCATTATACACTACTAGATTGCACACCGAAATGTTTTTGTCATTCATTTATTGAAGAAAAAGAAAAAAGTAGATCAAGATTGATGGATTGAAAAAAAATCTTTAGTTGAAACCCCTAAACGGTGACATTATCTTTTGCGCAACAGTCATGTATGCGCACAATAGGCTTAGTTGTCAGTGTCAAAAGGACTGACCAGAAGTCAGCAAGTCATAGCTATGAGTGTACATCTGAGATGTGCATTCAGGAAACTGTTATATGATGTTATAAATGTGTTGATGATCAGTCTTAATCTGTTTTCAGGCATCATGGATCAGGACTACGAGTGCAGGCTGCTCAGACAGATCAACATTCAAAATGAGAACGCAAGCCCCGTAGTAAGTAAATAATACGCACACTTGTATATTAAGGAGCTGTGTTTTCTTTGGAACAAATAGTTCCTAAAAAATGAACCTAAATTGCCTCATCTATCCAAGGCTTACAGTGTTGACTAGTATCACTGGTGTGTTTATGTCATTAGCTCTACGATAGCATGATGACAACCCCTCCCAAAGAGGATTGTTTACTAGCAAAGGACTCAAGATGGGCGGAGATGGTGTTACTCTCCATGTGTTGGAAGAATAAACGGTTTAACAGGCCAGTCTTTCTTTTGACGATGTCGCTAGTGTTGAGTGAAAACAAGACCTTCCCAGCCAAATGACTGTGTTTTGTGAATGATGCCTCCTGTTGTTACCACCTCAGACAAAAGTACCATCTGCCACCTAAATGATCTTTGTGCTTTGTTACCAAGTTTCCACATCACTGTCCAAGGTCTGTTTGTGTTTGGTCTCCAGTCAGAAAAGGCTTTCTCCTCTCTCCACTTGTGTAGAAAGCGTTGGGAGCGGTGCGAGCGCTGACACCCACCAGCTCCCCCCTGTCCTCCCCTAGCAAGCATGGTGATCGCTTTATTCCCTCCCGGGCTGGAGCCAACTGGAGTGTCAACTTCCACCGCATCAATGTGAGTCCGCTGCAATACACCCAGGACTCCGCTGTGTTCTCAAGATCTAAGTGTTGATATTAGCTTATGAAGAAAATAACCCAAACCGTTTTTTCTTTTGCTTGCCTGTAATTGCCTTCCATGAATGTTTATGTATTCCACTTTCTGATGTAGGAAATTGAAAAGTCGCACAATCAAAACAGAAAAACCAAAGATGGCACAACAGACAGCAACAAAGGTAATCAATCCACCTTTATGTCCTGAGACTAGGCATGGGACAAGTTAATATAATAATAGATCATGATACAGTGTCTTGCCAATTATTATTGGTACCCTTGCACCAATATGGAATATTGTGCTCTGCTCCTGAGGCACAGGTGCATCCTTCCTTTACTGCAGACAGTTGAATAATTTTATGACTTGTATGTTGCTGGATGTTACAAAGTCAATGACCAAAAGTGCATTATAATGCAGGGATTAAGTACAGTATGTGGTGGATTTATGTTTTAGAAAAGATTTTTCACCATTTTTAGGGTGTATTTTTCTCTTCAGCTTCATTGCTGTGATGTATTAAAGACTACTTGTGCGGAAACTACAGTAGCATTCATTTTTATTGTACATTACTTGTTTGGTCTATACAATGTCAGCAAATTGCAAAAAGATATGTCTGTCTCAAGTTGATGCCTTCAAATGTGTTGTTGTTTTGTACAACTAACAGTCCAAAGCCCATATTCAATTTACTGTCATAGAACAATAAGAAATCTAGAAAATATTCACATTCACAAGCTGCAACCCTAAAATATTTTTTTTTGTGCCATTTTTGCTTAAAATGACTAAGTGATTATCAAAATTGCAAATTCATCTTCAGCTCTAGAGATGACTGCCTTTCTGTATATCGTGTATTGCAGAATTATCTTGATTATGAAAATGATCCTGATAGTAATGTAACCCTGAGTTATCCTATGGCTGTAATAGTGTGTAATAGCTGGTGTGAGTCGGATCCCTTTTTCAGATCATTTCTGCAGGTATCTCTGTCTGCTCCAGTCAAAGTTGATAATTTTGACCTTCTCTTGTTTACTAAGCCTGGACAGGCTCATGGAAACTGGAGATAAGGATGAAACAAAGCTTTGTGAAAAATTCTCCCTGATCTTTAGAGATGTGAGAGAGAGAGAGAGCTAAAATTGCGGAGGGAGCACAGTGTTTGAACTTAATCATTTGGACAGCCTGGTCTGATTTCCCCTCTGTCTCTCCCTCTGCCTTCAGCGGATGGTCTGGCTTACTCAGCCCTGCTGAAGAACGAGCTGCTAGGAGCGGGCATCGAGAAAGTCCAGGACCCCCAGTCAGAGGACCGCCGTCTGCAGCCATCCACTCCTGCCAAGAGAAGCCTTTTTAGTGTAAAAAAAAATTGTTAACATGTCTGTAACTTTCAATGCATCGGTTTCATGGGGAGTTTTTCCTGCATCAATAATCCTCCCTTTGTGTTTTGTAGTATTCTGTAAGTGCTAAGAGGGCTCTGCCAGAAGAGGATGGAAACACGGTCTCTCCATATTCTCTGTCACCTGTCAGTAGCAACAGGTAGTGTGTTTTCCTTGTCATTCCTCAAATCTCATCTCCTCCTCCATTTTGGAGAAGTAGCGTCGTATTCCTTAACTAAATTGAGTTGTGCATTGCAGCCAGAAACTGCTGCGGTCGCCAAGGAAACCTACCCGCAAAATATCCAAAATTCCTTTCAAAGTCCTGGATGCGCCAGAGCTTCAGGATGACTTCTACCTCAACCTAGTTGACTGGTCCTCTCTGAATGTGCTCAGTGTTGGACTGGGTACCTGTGTGTACCTGTGGAGTGCCTGCACCAGCCAGGTGTGTGTGTGTGTGTTTGTGTGTGTGTGTGTGGGATCGGTTAACACCCACGTACCGTTTACTAAAAGAGTATTAGGATGTCATTGAACTGCCTCTTGGACGTCATGTTAATCTGTGTTTTTGTCTTTTTAGGTGACACGCCTATGTGACCTTTCTGTAGAAGGAGATTCTGTAACATCAGTGGGCTGGTCCGAGAGGGTGAGTTTC
Source organism: Sander lucioperca (assembly GCF_008315115.2). Classification (NCBI taxonomy): domain Eukaryota; kingdom Metazoa; phylum Chordata; class Actinopteri; order Perciformes; family Percidae; genus Sander; species Sander lucioperca. Next base: position 37,582,628 of record NC_050181.1, read on the forward strand.
ACTGTCATCTATTATCTTTTTTCAAATTGTTGTCAGGGTTACATAAAAATATATACAACATCCAACATCTCAAATACGATTGTAGTAGAACCTGCACAACAAAACTCTATTCACTTTTTTACTGATCAAGCAAAGAGTTAGTGACAAAAGGACTCAGATTGACCTGGCAAACATCAGTCATGGAAAAGAACTTGGTGTTTAGTAAAAAGGAAAATTGAGTTTTGGTGTGCAGGCTGTTTCAAATTCCTGTATTTTTTTGTTGTTGTAAATGCTGTTTTGAAGTCATTACAGACCCTTGGCATATCAGTGTGATATTCAGAGTGTGTTGTCTACTTTTAGGGTAACCTGGTGGCGGTGGGGACTCATAAAGGCTATGTACAGATCTGGGATGCAGCAGCAGGGAAGAAGCTCTCCGTACTAGAAGGACACACAGCCAGAGTGGGTGAGTGGATTGGCCGGAGCGATGGAGGCGGAGACAGTCGCAGGAGTAAAACATTACAACCGTTTGTTCATTTTCACACACAGTTGTTTAGCAACATCTCTCATTCGTGGTCGGCGAATCCTCTTTCCCTTTCGATTTCATTCTTCGCTGCCAGGTGCGTTGGCCTGGAACGCGGACCAGCTGTCGTCTGGGAGCCGCGATCGCGTGATCCTGCAGAGGGACATCAGAGCCCCGCCTCTCCAGTCAGAGCGCCGTCTCCAAGGACACAGACAGGAAGTCTGCGGGCTCAAGTGGAGCACAGACCACCAGCTGCTAGCCTCGGGTGGAAATGACAACAAGGTATGTAGACAGAGAATCTCACCTGTCTGTGAGCTACACGTCAGTATCAGGACCACGTTTTTTCATAAAACATCCCGTTTCTCGACCTCCTCTCCCCTCGTTTCAACCTGTCTGTAGTTGCTTGTGTGGAACCACTCGAGCGTCCTCCCGGTGCAGCAGTACACAGAGCACTTGGCTGCAGTGAAGGCCATCGCCTGGTCTCCCCACCAGCACGGCCTGCTGGCCTCTGGAGGCGGCACCGCCGACCGCTGCATCCGCTTCTGGAACACTCTGACCGGCCAGCCCTTACAGTGCACAGACACCGGCTCTCAGGTCTGCAACCTGGCCTGGTCCAAGCACACCAATGAACTGGTGAGTCACCGGAAGTTTTGCTAGTCATGCATACAGCATGTTATACGTTATGTTTTCATAGTAAAGTTGCTGCCGTATTGGTCCGAATATAAGACTATAATATAGGACTGAACGATTTTTGAAAATAATCTAATTGCGATTTTTTTCCCCCAAATATTGCGATTTCGATTCGATTATTTTTTTAAGCTCTTTGTCTTCTGTATTATTCAACAAAGAATAATATAATAATGTATAGTATGAACACACAATTACACACTAGACAGTTAAATAAGTAAAAATATAGTGTATATATATATATACACACACACACACACACACACACACACACACACAATTTTTTACAGTGCACAGAGAGGAGCTGCCTCCAGCCCCTCCCCCTCGTGAAGTTGCGTGCTGCCGCGTGCACTTGTTCAGAGAGGCTATCGTTACGTTAGCTAGTTGCTGGTGTTCTTGTCGTGGGATTAACTGTACTAATAAAACTGTTGAAACACCGCGGCCACGCTGCTGTGAAAGCTCCCCGAACGTCATTTATCAGTCTGGTTGTTACCCCTTTCAGTGGCAGCTCCTCCACTCATATCTTTATAACGGAGCTAACTGCTAACCGGAGCTAACCGCTAATCAGAGCTAACCGCTAATCAGAGCTAATCGTTGCCAACCGAGCCTTGAGTTCTGTGTGCCTGTATTCATTGACTGCATGTATGGACTCGAGCCCGAATAAAACCCTTCATTTTATTAAAATGGCTGTAAAAGTTTTAAACTACAACTCAGAGTTGTTTGAATGACAGAAATCTGCTCAAGGTACAGTGTAGCGTTAGCATGCTAGTTGATGCTTTCTCTACGGAGTGCAGACTGATTGCTCTCGTGAGTCATGTGACCAAATCGCAGCCTTTGCGATTAGGAAATCGCGTTTTAACATATCACGATATTATCGAAAATGCAATTAATCGTTCAGCCCTACTATAATATAGACTTTCCTAGAAAAAAAGTCTGAAAAAGTGGGGTCGTCTTATAATCGGGGTCTAGACTTTCAGCTGTTCAAGTCGCAGAGTGTAAGGGATGTCACCTTTTTCAACAGCCAATAGAGAAGTCAGATATAAACTATAGAAATAAAATGATCCATTACAAACATCTGGTTGAAAAAGCAGAGTTTTAGACGGAGCCTCAACGAGCGCCCGAAAGCACCCAGCGGCATGGAACAAAGCTGTGACTCAGAAATAAAACGTGTTTTCGCTGACTCATCACTAGAAGTGTAACTGTGGCAGGCATCTCACTATCACTAACGTTATCCACATTCAGACATAGACGAAACAAATGATATATCCAGCTACAAAAAGCCTGGAAGTCTGAAGTGGAACGGAAGTACAACGAGGCGTTGTCACGGAGATGGTATACTGTCTAAAAATGCAAACAGCCAGAGAAAATCTTACCATGGTCCTCAAAGCGGCCGCTTCCAAGGGATTGACAGGAGGGTGTGTGATTACGTGACAGAAAAAACGGAATGATGGGATGCCCATTACCAGAGCTTCAGCTGAAGGCCTTGGAAATATTTACCATTGATTTAAATGTGGCACTTTCATCTAAAAAGATATTGAAAATATTATTGTATTTAAAAGATGTTCAAAACAACAGCCCACCTTGTTTTATTCAATGTGTTGTTATTAGAATTATTTTTCAAATCAAATTATTTTCTTTATGAAAACATTATTTGGCTTTTATAAAGTATTTTTCCAAAAATGAGTCTTGAAAAAAGGGGGGGGTCGTCTTATATTCGGACCACAGCGGTATTTGCACACTGTCGTAATTGAACTAAGTCAAAGTGACTCCTGGATGTGTTGCTACCCAACAAGATACATCATGTCAATGACACAATTCTAGTGTTGTTGAAAGGTCGACTGAAGAAAACTGTTTACCCTGCTTCCAACCTTTGAGCTTAGCTAAAAGCATCTCTCTGTAATATAGGCAGAGTTATGGCATTTGTAATGATTTTATTTGACAGTATGCAGGCAGTATATGTCCCAAACGAACAATGTTCTTCGTCTGAGGCAAATCTGTGAAAAGCACTGTTTGTTTTCTGCAGGTCAGCACACATGGCTATTCCCAGAACCAGATCCTGGTGTGGAAGTATCCCTCTCTCACTCAAGTGGCCAAACTTACCGGACATTCCTACAGAGTACTCTACCTGGTCAGTGTGTACTTATATCTGTCTGTTTGTCCCAAAAGTGAAGCAACAAACTAGGTGCTAAAAACATTGCTGGGAAATGAATATAAGACACAATCTAATAAACAAAATATGTGCACTCACTAAAACCTTTGAATTAAAATTGTGAAATGTGCCGATGAAGTATTATAATTCTCCTTTTGTTTATTTCTGCAAATCAAGGAAATAGAATCGACTCTGACAAACAAAATGTCGGGATGTTGTTCCGGAAGTGAAATTATGAAGTGTCCCACGCAAGAAGGGAACTAAAACAAAAAGAAATACCCCTGATTACTTTGATGTTCTACTGTTATGATGCTGTATATTCAGTGTATGATAATGAGTTCATGTGCAGGCCATGTCCCCGGACGGAGAAGCCATTGTGACTGGAGCTGGAGATGAAACACTTCGCTTCTGGAACGTCTTTAGCAAGATGAGATCCACTAAGGTATCCTCGCTGCTTCTTGCTTTACGTCTAAGATCAGTCCCTCCAGAAAAACGCGATTATGCAATCGCATTATTCAATGCATAATCAGCCCAAGTCTTGGTCTTAGTCTATGTATGCGGGGGCCGCATTTTTTCAAGTATGTCGCACTTTCGCCGCATAAATTGCAGATTTCCGTGCAAAATATGCGGGGCTTGCATGATTTCATAATCCCCGCATTTTCGTTGCAAAAAAGTCACAAATATCTCAGCAGAAAGTTGAAAAATGTTGCGTTTACTTCACACAAGAGCAGCCATTTTCCCCTGTTGCCATGGGAACGTTATGAAGTGACGTAATTACGCGACGTGAACATCATCGAAAAGCTGCAAACCCCGTGATGAAGCCATGATGAAACCGCAGTTTTTGCAAGTTCCCGCAATTTCATCGCATAAAATTGCATAAATATCCCGCATATTCCATCGCATCTTTTAAGAAAACGTGCCGCATAATCAAGGATTTTTGCCCGCAACAATCACAAAAAAAACTCTGCGTTTCTCTGGAGGGACTGGAAGATCTTTTTCTTTGTTCCCTCCTCTGTCTTTCACTTTTTGGATTCCCCGTGGTCTTTGTCTTACCTCTTTCTCCTGTCTCCCTCCCTCTTTTAGGAATCTGTGTCAGTGCTGAACCTCTTCACCAGGATCCGGTAGTAAGCAAGCCTCTGTACTATGACGGAATAAAGCCAGGAAGGGAATTCATCTTTGCATGTATCAAGCTGTAAATGGGCCCTTTCTTTGAGTTTTCACCTCAGTAGTCTCGAGAGGGGCCCCCCCCACCCCCCTCGATTGCCCTTATTTGTTTAGCCAAGTTGTAGCTGGAGGTGAGAGAGAGCTGGAGAGTGTCGAGGGCAGAGGACACACACACACACACACACACACACACACACACACACGTACAGTATTCCACTTCCTCCTGAACGATGGAGCCACGGCCTCCTCCATCAGACCAGTGATCTCTGAAGAGGAGGAGAGTTTTGGGGTCGCTTCCCTCCCCATGTGATTATGTTTTGTTTACAGACTGACGTTGTGCTTACCTGCCAAAATTTGAGTTTGTCCTTTTTGATTGTCTTATTTATTTTATTTAGGTTTCTTTTGTTTTAAAAACAAAAACAAAATCATTTTTAACATATAGTCCTACTAGTGTGTTTGTTTCAAATGCTGGTAGGTTTTTCCTTTTTATGTGTGTAACTGCAGTTTCTGGTCTGATCTGTGGAGTATGTTTGGCTTTGTTCAGGTTTGCAGAAAAATCCAAGCTTGTCTTTTTGTATTTTACTGAGGAACAATAATGTTTCATTTACACTGATAACCGATTACATAATTCTATGCCATTTCGAGAACTGTTAATGGTTAACAAGGATTGGACGAATGGACCTGATCTTTTAAATCTTGCATTAAGTTAATTTTAGTCTAATAATATTAAGCAGTATTGGCTCATTGTTTCATAATCTCTCTTGCTATGGCATACGGCACATCTAGCACTGTAGAACGGTCGCTTACTAGAGTAGTTCACATGAAAGCAAGAAGATTTAATGTGAATTGTGTAGATGCTTTTCACTCATCTTGTTTTCCGACTTTCCTGAATGGAAGATCAGGCAAGGAAAGTTTAAATGAACACACTTTGGCTTATCAGCGTAGTTTGTAACAGCAACGAAAGCACACTGTAAAACGTGGGGTTAAATGAGAGGAGCTCCTGCTTTGTGCTGTGTCTTAGATATTCAAGCTCAGGGCACGTTGTCTTTTGCTACTTCAGACCATTTCTGTGTTGAGCAGTCATTCAGTTATACTTTTGTTTTTATCTGGGGAAAAAAAGATTTCATATCATCTGCAATTTGTTTTCTCCCAGTTTTGATTATGTCCCCCCTGTTTGAATGTTTTGAGTCAACTAGCACGCCACATTTAAACGAATGCTATTTATTTGTGTTGTGAAGAAAAGTTCTTGTACAGAAATGGCTTGTTTCTTTACTAATGTTATCTGAGGGAGGTTGATGGGCTAGACTTTATTTCTTTTAATGCCACTTCAAAATCAAGACATTGCTGCCAACTTGAATTACAAAAAGAATGTTAAAAAGAAAAATATTTCTGTACTGAGAGATAATCAACAAATAAATGATCATATCTTGTACATTACGTCGTCGCTGTTTTACTGTTCCATACCTCGACAGTATACATCTATAAAATCAGTCTGCCACTGTGATGTAAAAGGCGTGAAATCATTGTAATATGATGCTCTAGTTCAGGCAAGATCAGATCAATTAATTGATCTATACAAACGTGTAGGCAAAGCCTGATATAGCTTATGATTACTGATTCATAGAGCTCCGAAACACATGAATGAGCTGCACTGGGTGACCTGCTCCTTTTTTACCATGAACATGGGCATCCATTTTTGGAGGCCACAACGTGAAGTGATTATATACTTAAATGAACATTATGAATATTTTATACCAACCCTGCCAATAGATCCACATAAATCCTACACTGGATTGGGCCCGTGTTAGTGAGGACTAGATTAGGACTGTATTTAAAGCTGATTCTGGTTTCCAACTTCTCCCCAGGTGTGTCTGTTTAAAACGGTGTCCTCGAGATCTGACAACCCACAAACACACGTAGCAGAGCTACCCACACCCATGTTTGTACTGTTGCTTAATTAAATAAAACATCAAAAGAGAGAAGTTGTCTCCGTCCGTGTTTTAAACAGACACACCTGGGGCGAAGTTGGAAACCAGAATCAGCTTTAAATACAGTCCTAATCTAGTCCTCACTAACACGGGCCCAATTATAGTAACTACATGAAAACTTCACTGTTGTTGCATGAAATGTGGTTTGTGTTTAGCCTACATCATCAGTTTCTATCATGTGAAGTAAGAGGCTAAGCCAGCCTGGTGGCCAAGCTGCAGACAGATGCTCCTCAACAGTGTGCTCCCCAGCAGTCAGCTCCCCCTGCTGTTCATAAGGTGCCTCTGCACCCCTTTCGTTTAAGAATTTCAAAAGCCAAATATTAAAGCCAAATGGAAAAGCCAATGTTAAATTGAAATTGAAAAGCCAAATATTAAATCCAAATGGAAAAGCCAAATGGAAAATTAAAAAAAATAATATTTTTAATTTGAAAAATGGAAAATTAAAAAAAATAAATAATATTTTTAATTTGATCTCGCTTTGTTTTCACTTTGGACTTTCAATTTCTCTTTGGACTTTCAATTTGAATTATAAATAAATATTTTGTCCATACACTGTTGCTACCACACCCACACAATCAACCTTAACCATGTTACCTTAAAGGTGAGAATCCAATCAATCAATCAATCAATCAATCAATCAATCCAAAAGAACTAGATCGTGCGTATAAGCAGTCGGCATGGGTTTTCTCAGAAGTGGTGGTTGGCGTCTCCCTTAGAGATAGGGTGAGAATCTCAGTCATCAGTAAGGAGCTCGGAGTAGAGCTGCTGCTTCTTTGTGTGGAAAGGAGCCAGCTGAGGTGGTTCAGTCACTTGGTAAGGATGCCTCCTGGGCGCCTCCCTAGGGAGGTGTTCCAGGCAGGTCCAGCTGGGAGGAGGCCTCGGGGAAGACCCTGGGCTGGGTGGAGAGGTTATATCTGCACCATGGCCTGAGAACGGCTTGGGACCCCCAAGTCAGAGCTGGTTCATGTGGCTCGGGAAAGGGAATTTTGGGTCCCCTGATGGATGTGCTGCCCCCGCGACCCGACCCCGGATAAGCGCTTGAAGATGGATAGATGGATGGACAGATGGGTGGATGGATGAAATCATATAAAATATGATTCCAGTGATTTGTAATCCCGTCGTTCCGGTCCGTCTTTGTGAAGGCCATCTCAAAGCTCTTACTCCTGCCCCGAGGAACAAAGAGCGAAGAGCGAGGATGGATCTCGAGGAGCTATGAGCGAGGATACACGAGAGCAGCCTTCCCGGAAGCCGTGCAGCTGAAAGCCGTTGCTAACCCGCACAGCCGATGAATTCACATGATGCTTCAGAGGAAAGGATGTCTCATCTCTCTAAAAACACATTTCCTCGTTTCCTCTCCTCGCATGATTTCCTCGCGTCGCTCCCATGCTTTCTCAGTGGGACGGACTAAGACGCGAGGAAGGGAAGCAAGTGGAGGAAACGTGGATGCAATTGAAGGACCTGGCACGTACTCCTAGTGTCCTGAGGGTAGAAGCTCCTCCTGAGCCTCTCAGTGCTGGCCTGGTATATCGGAACCTTCTTCCTGACCTCAACAGGGAGAAAAGGCTGCTATCCGGGTGGTTGGGATCATTAATGATTTTTCTAGCCTTATTATTGCAGCGCCTGGTGTAAATATCCTTTAGGCAGAGTAAAGCACCGCCTATTTTATGTTCAGCCGGTCGAACCGCTCTTTGCATGGCCTTAAGATTCTGTTTGGTGCTGTTTCCGTATCAGGCAGTGATGTTCCCCGTCAGGACGCTCTTGATGGTGCAGGAGTAGATAATCCTCAAACACTCACTAAAAGAAAAATCCTGCCAGTAATGTTGACTGGCTTTATAACCGTCTTTGAGGAAGGTTAAACATCCCAACAGAGATTGTATCTGGTTTCATTTTGTCCTCGGTTATGCATCACATTGTAAGAGCGAGAGTTTTTAACGGCAGCAAAACATCCTGTGGCCTCACCTTGTTCCCTGAAAGTCAGCAAATGTTCATCATATTATCTGTCCAGCCCACACAAGCATAGTGTTTTACCCAGAGCATGAAAAACAATGAACGTTCTCCGCCTCCCAATGCTCCTACACCTCTTCTTGTGCCCTGTGGCCTATCCAAACTCACTATTACACATTTAAGCAGGAAATGGATTATTTTTTCAGTGTAAAAAACAGCTGAAGGGTCTAAATACATGACGAATCAGGGGATCTTAAATGATTTTGCTCCTGTGGTTTTGCTATAATTTACCATTATAAATCAGAAAATGGCTGATATTGAATACTAGTCTTTATTTCGATCAGGAGGCTATAGGCCTCCATGATTCAGCTTGTCTCAACACCAGAGTGCCCAAGCCATTCTCCCCCTCAGACTCCATTATAATGTCATCTAAATAACATGCATAGTCCATTATAGTGATCAGATAAATCATCTGAATGGAAGACATTCAACACAGTCTCATCTGTGGCTCTCGGTGGGCAGATGTTAACATTAAGGCCTGAAAGCAGAGGGGAGGACAGAGGGGGGTGGGGGGTTGTTAATATGCATAATCCTACCTCCTGATGTTTCTATCAAGAGGCACAGAGTGGGATGTTCGTTATACAACTAAAGCCTCACAACACAGAGAGCAGGATCTTCCCCCAGGTTCCTCCCTAAGCCCGACTCTTGAGATGTATTGATAACCGAACTACAGCTGTATCAAAGGAACAAGGCTTTTGTGAGAACTAATGGCTGCAGCCACCCAGGCTTCTTTTGGGTAATTTCTTTCAGAGCACAAAGAGGGTCACCCATGTGCCTATTTCACAAATAGACTCTAGTCACTTACCCCAGCAGCACCTTTGCATTCATTCAACGGTGGATTGACAGGGTGTTCTTCCACCGCCTGTAGACTGTGACGAGCCCTCAAATAGCAGTTGTCAGAGAAGATGCCATGATGTAAACAGCTGAAACAAGGTCAGAGCAGCATAAAGGTTCAGTTGTGTCTGATTGTCTTGAGGCTATTGAAAACGTTGTTAAAATGTCACACAGGGTCCTAAAAGCAGCAAGAAAGTCAAGGTGTCCTTGTTATTTTCGGAAAATGAAGTTATTCCGTCCTTAAATCGAGCCCTTCTGTGACGACTGCTCAGTTATTGATGAATATAAATAAAAATGCTCAGCACAGCTTTGCAAATATAAAGAGCTGCTTCCTTTTCTCTGCATGTCACTGTAAATTAAACACGGACAACAGCATTTTACTACATCCCAGAGGACTGGTAGCTTGTGAAGAGAATTGGAGAATCATTTTTGATATTTTCTAGATGAAGTAAAAACAGGAGCCCTAAAATGAAGACTTGTCAACATGTAAAGCATAAAACTCACGTGGAATTATCAACAGGATTCATATTGTTTATATATGTTTTATATTATTTGGTTTCAAACTGTTGTTTTTCATTTGCTTGTAACAGTTCATATGCCAAGGAAATATTCCTCATAGACTATTTCTTCATAAGGGAGATGCCACCTAAGCTTCTAATTGCTGACAAAGCTTTTTAATGCCCCGTGGCTCACTGACAATACTGTTTTATAATTCTAAATCACAGGGAGGTACAATCCAATCCTTACATAAACAAAAAATGTTAAAATTTGGTTTGTAATTCTTTCTTCCTTCTGACGGGTCGTTTGGCAGTTTTCCTCTGGTTCAGAAAGGATGAGTGAGGAGCGGGCAGAGTCATAAAGCACGAAAGAACCGCAGGCACCTCTGCTGACTGTGATAATGCTGCTCAGTTTTACAGTCGTTGTACTAGAAGAAAAATCAAATAATGTTATACTAATAATACTAAACCCAAACTCTTAAAGGTACAACAACTGCACATTTAAATCACTCTCTTGCACCCTGCAGGCCTACAATTACAACTAAACTGTCAAGGAGGTCAAAAACAATGAGAATAATTTGACTATTATGTCATTTGAATTGAAATTATATAAAGTGGTACTATTCAGGACTCCTCTCACCCCGCAAAACATCTTTTTTTAGCTTCCTCCCTTCTTAAAAAAAGTATCAAAACCAACCCAAGGGTGTTGTTGTCCACAAGACACTGTATCTACACAATGGTATACATCATAGTTGGGTTGTGGCATTGACAGTATCCCCATGGGAATGCGTGTTTTATCTATTTATTGTTTTAATATTCTTTAAAAAAAGTTACAAAGCAATGATTTTCAAAGATTATATGAAAGGAGGGCATTAACAGCTGCAATATATACTGTATGTTCGTTGACGTGTGTGTGTGTGTGTGTGTGTGTGTGTGTGAGCTGGTGTGTTTGTAGGTGTATTTGTATGTAATTGTGTGTGTTCATATGTATAGTAGATATATAGGTTATATATAATAAGATAATTGTGAATACGACATATGTGTTAAATGAAATAACAATTACAATAAGTTATTGAGTTATGGAAAAGGGGTAGGATTAAATAAGTGTATACTTCCTCCTACTCCTTTTCAGACATGTCTATGTTGGTTTTTATTTTTGTGTAATGTTTTGTTTGGATTATTTTGATATGTCTGAAATAAATTTCTTCATTCATTCATTCACTCATTTTATGTATACAGATTTTATTGTTGACTATGGTCATTTTAAGTTTTTATCGATTTCTTTATGTTTCAGTGTGGTTACTGTGTGTGATGGTTATGTTTTTATGTGAGCTAAAAGCAATCAACTATGTTGAAAATAAATGACAAAGTATTGAATTTCCCAGATCCACTGGGCTTTTAGTTTTAACAAAATTAACCAATAGGCTAAGTCTAAGTGTATAACTGGCTCCAAGCAGGAGGATAAATTAAACTGTGTTAAGCTCAATTGTTTTTATCCAAAGCAATTAATTTTACCAGTTACAATTTCCACAGCCCTTTAGGTATGTAACGTTCCACTCTTGTTGTTTCCCTCACCAATTCATTTGATGCATAGTCCTGATCTGCACAATTCAGATTTAATTAAATTACATCTCAGATCCTCACTATACACAGGTGCTCAGTCTTTCACACACTTGGGGCACAAGATTTCAATTTATGTTGTGTGTGTGTGTGTGTGTGTGTGTGTGTGTGTGTGTGTGTGTGAGAGAGAGAGAGAGAGAGAGAGAGAGAGAGAGAGAGAGAGAGAGAGAGAGAGAGAGAGAGAGAGAGAGAGAGATAAAGGTGTTTTCTTGATCAGATTAAAATTACGCGCTGACATGAGGTCAGAAAACTGCGTTGATTTAACCCTACAGGAATCAATCTTTAAATAGAAATCTAAGGGATATTTTCCATCGACATACATTCTATCTCCCCATATGTTTTATTCATAAGCATCGTAACCTTATAACCATATAATGTAATGTGGATGCTGGTTTGGGCCGCACCCTTAACGAGGTCTGGAGGAAAAAAATCCACGTCAATTGGCCTCCCCTCGCGGTCGTCACTCCACCTCGTCCCGCCTCCGCCTCCGCCTTGTCTTCTCCGGGCAGCAGACGTATATAAACACGCTGATCCATCTTCCTCCAGCCTACCCAGTAACATCACGATAACCATTACGTGGAGCTCAGATGGGAGGGCGCAACAGCCTCAGATCGTGGCTGATTTCAACAGAAAAAGAGACTCAGCCTTGGCTGCCCATCCAGCACACGTTGCATCGCATTATGTCGGCATCACCTGTTGTTCAGGTCGATACACGGTGAGTCCAGCACTTACAGCCTTTGTTCCTTTTTATTAAGCGAATGCAATGTTAGGCTGCAGGATATTCATATGTTTGCATTGTTTATCGCTCCACAACCTTTTCTCTTTTTTTGCACTTCAGGATTGAAAAACAAATATGATGAAGAAAAAAAAACACAAAACACCCTCCGAGCCATTAAAAAGAAAACACGAATAGCTGTCGAAATCCCCGACAGCGTCTACGGGAAATTAAATGGCAACCCCTTCCTCCTCTTCCTGCCTCGCCTGGCAGGGGAAAATGTTTATCATGTCGTCATGTTGTCGTGATTTGAGAGAAAGAGAGAGAGAGAGAAATATAACTGACCTTACTTTAGACCAGGATAGGAAGATAGCAGAGGTCTTTTGGCTCTATAACCTCCTGAGAGAAAACTTCGGTGCAGCAACAGGTGGCATGTTTTTTCTTTTCTTTTCCCGGGCCGGAATCGAGGCGAGATGCTGAAGAGGAGATGGACCCGGAGGAAAGTAGGGCGTCATTTCAGCACCAATACGCTGGACAGCTCCCACGTCGAGGGCTACTCATTTCTCTATAGCTGCGATCTGGACGGAATGACAGGTTTCTTTTTTCGCTTTTATAGCTTATATTTTCAATCCTGTTGACATGTCTAGCGAATATTAACACAACCCTAATGGTGAGCATTCAAATGTCCCTGCTGCTTGGAAACTAAATGGACGATTTTTGAGCTGCAGATGCTTGAATGTGTGCCTGCAAGAGCAACAGCAAATTAAGTCATTTGTGTTTATCAATACTAGGATACAATGACTCTGGTGAACATTATTGATTATCTCTTTTGGGGTTCTCCATTTGGTCTAAATAGAGTGTTGTCTCTGCTCAGCACTCCTCTTTTCTCTACTCTACACTCAAGGACCCCCCTTTCCCTCCTTCCTTCCTTCCTTCCTTCCTTGCTTCCTTCCTCTCACTTAACTGTCCCCACCTTCCCATCCCCCTCTTCCAATGGCTCCCAATCTTGTTGCATAGCTACCAGCTCAGAAACATACTGGAGATGCAGGACAATCTGTCTGTCTCTTTTCTCTCCCTCTTTTTCTCTTTCAGTCCAAATGTGACTTTTTTTGGAAAGAAATCACATATCAATGAGTTGATTTTCTATTTTCTCAATCGAAATGGGGGTGTAATTGCAAACTGTGCACAGCTTGGGGTTTTCTGTTCATTGCATATAGTGAACAGCATTTAGTGCTGTGCTGTGATCCTCTCTGTTCCTCCCCTCCTCCTCCTGTCTCCCTCTTTTGAGAGAAACTGAAAGGTTGACATTACAACAACAAAGGAAGGATGGAATGTCAACAGGCTTCAGAGAGAAATGGGTTGAGGGAAACATAAATATGGGAATTGCATTAGTGTTTCCATCTCCGACATCTGAAGTTCACAAGCTGTCACACACCCCTAGCCGGTGGTCGGGTGCTCGGCAACACCTGTGACACATGCATATCCTGAAATGCTCTGTAACTCTGGGTGACAATGCAAGATTGATGTATCATGTTTAACTGCGGAAGGTATTTCAAGTATTTCAAGGCCCCGTGGTGTTACAACAGTTTTTCTTTCATTACAGATTGAAGCAGTGGATGTGGCGCTCCAAACACAAATGAGAGGATGCTTTGCCAAAGTGTTGGTAGTGCTGAGTGGAAGACTAGTGATTTTGTTGTGACGCTGATCAAAGAACAACAAGTCCCAGTCTGCCTCTCAGCACAAGCAGTTCTCTTCAGTCAGCTTTAACGTGCACGGCTCTTTAATTGAGAATGCGTTCACATTTCAGTGTTGGCATTGTAACTGAGTTTTCATGTTTAATTCAGCTTCAACAATATGTAACCTGTCCTTAAAAAAAATGTAATGTGTAAATGTTCTGATTCATCCCTGCCTGCATGTGTCTATGTGTAAAATTGCAAAAGCACAGTTTAATCAACGATACTCTGAACTGAATCACGCACAATGAAAACTGTACTAAAACCTCAGGGAAATACTGAAATAATGACATACAGAAGCACATTCCGTACAAAACAGACCCAATAACCCAGCGTTACTCACTTCCCTTTCCCTTTCCAGTAGTTTATTCTGCACTTCACTTCTTTCCAATTGTGCTACATGAATGTAATTGTTTGTGTGAATGTTAATTGCTCCTTAATTAATCTGCATTGGACCTTATTTCTAGCTTTTTATATTGGTGAAATAAAAGACGGATGTAAACCTTTTATGTGTATTTCTGCATTTCCTCACATTGGCACCAATGTGACAGCATTGAACGTACATGTCACAATGTCACTATACAACACACACCAGGTGCTGAGGAGCTCCAAAAAAAAAATCCTGTTCTCGTATCCTACTAAATACACTCCATTCCCCAACCTCTCTTAGATGAGATGGCTTGCTGCCAGAAAGCTTTACTTAACGATGTACTATGTGCAACACTTTGAGTGCTCAGAGGTTGAAATACATGTCAACCATCAATAAGAGGGGTCTCAATCCCTCTTCAGTGGCTGCCTCAGTCACTGTAATGGACAGTGGAGAGCACTTGCTTCCCGCTGTGCTTTAGTTTCTTCAGAATGTGTGTGTGAGTTTTGAGTGACCAAGTGATGGTCATGGTCAGGTTATGCTGCTGTGTAAATACATGAATGCATGCAACTAAATTCTAACGCACACCAAATGGTAAAGATATCACAAAAAACAGCTATGCAGGAAATCATGCTAATTATTAAATTATTATTAATTATTAAATTAAAAGAAGTGTATGGAGGCTGACCTGACTGCGTGCATGTTGACTGACACATTGCTAAGAAGAAAGCATTCAGTGTGAACTTAGCAGCAGTGATAGGAGCAGGGGCGTAGCACAACATTCTGGGCTCTGTAGAAAGGCATTTTCTATGGGCCCCCTCCCGCATCCACAGCTATTCATTCTCGCATCTTTTTGGGCGCTCCTCACATGAGGGCCCTGGGTAAAGTCCCCTTTCCCCCCCCCCCAGTCCGACACCCCTGGCTAGGAGCCCATTAGATCAGAAATAATTAGGGAATGAGTCTCTGAATGCATAGCCAGGCCTTTTCTGAGCTTTGATTAATATCAGTAAACAGACCTGAGCAAAATATACAGTAACATGTCTAGAGTCAACCAAGAAGCCTGAGAGGCAAGCTCACACATTAAAGAAGACACAAGTCCAATAGATCCTGCTCACTGCTCCAGTGCGGGTGTAACGGCTGATGCTGTATTCACAGAGATGAGCAAATTTAGAATAGAATAAATATAGTAACAGACACAGATGTACAATTAAAAGACTTCAAATCACAATGCTTCAGCATTACGTCAAAATCTACCAGAGGTGCTGAAATATATTTAAAAAAAAGAAGTGGAGGTGAGCACAATTATTTCTTAGAAATGGGAAATTGTAAAAGGATTAGATGAAAATGATGGAAAAGGCTTGAGGCTTTAGACACTAAACATTCACAAACACACCACATGCCTCTCCCTCCCCCAGGATACCTGCATGAGTGACCTGACAGGAGCTCTATTTTTATTGTGCATGGCAAACACGGTGCTTAGAACACAAGGCAAGCTCATATCAAATGAAAAAAGCACATTCTTTTAAAAAAAAAGACGAAAAAAAAACGATATTTACAATAAATGTTTCAGATAAATGCAAAGTAAAGGTTGCTTGATTTAGCATAATTGAAACCCAAAGCTGACATGAAACCAATGATACATTTGAATGACGAATCATCTTTATCTCCACTGACACTAAACTTAAAAATTCAGAAAAGCTCGCAACGTTTTAATTAAATATGCATTGTGGCTGGTCTCATTCACACTGCACCCTGTAAGTCTCCAGATTGGCGACGTGCTGTTTTTTCATATATAAAAACCAGGGACTGGCTTGCGTTGCTAAGCAACACAAAAGAGTGAAGTGCATTTGTTTATTGGCCAATAAGAATGCAGACAAAGTTTCAAGGTTTTCAAGGAAGGTCCTATACTAATGTAACTCTCAGGAAAAAAAAAGCAGAGCTGAGGATTCTCTGAGAAGAACCTTTTCATATGAATGTATAAAGATGTTTCTGCCTCGCGTCCTTCACAGAGCTCATGAACAGCTCTCAGCCTGTTTGCTTAAGGCGGTGGATTTATTGTTGATTGTAGCCCCATACAGAACATACAAATTATCGCTAAACCTTTTTCTCTTGAAAGAGGCTCTATAAATTTAAAATCTACTGAGGTGGTCAGCAGTGAACCTGACCATTTTATAACATACTCTGGCTACGTTCTGGCCTATTGTTATTAATAAAGATATAGATCTAAGGAACAAAGCATGCACCCTTACATGTGCAGCCTTCTGAGCCCCAAGAACCTCTGCCACGCACAGGACGCCATGCACATATGGTGCTTTATTTATCTCATTTCGCCTGAATTAACAAAGCTAGTATAACCTTGTGAGAAACGATGGATTCACAGTCAAAGACACTTGAGTTTATAATTACTGTGTCTGAACAATGAAAGCAGTTGCCAAGAGTCCAGGCAGATGGTTTCACGAAGAAAGAAAATGCTAGAAAATAATGATGGATGTGTAAAAGGAAGTGCACAACAGTTGACAAATTGCATCAGACACATTCTCAAGAGCACAGACCTTCTGTAATGCATGTACTCCCTCCTCGTCGTTATTACTATCTGGGCACCCAGCCTGGCGTGATGGTATGCCAACTGTTCCCCCGCTGTCTGTACTGGCACCCGTCACCAGCACCCTGGCACCCTGGTGGGACTCTGGGGGAGGGAGAGGCAGTCAGCATGTGGCTACATGTGTGGTCAGGAGACACGGGAATCAGGAGAGAACATGGGTGCCCGTCATCAAAGCGGGGCTGACGTTTGATGAGCAGACACTGATCAACCCTGTTATCAGACATAAGCTCCACCTCATGGCAGATTGTGCTTGGCATTAAATAATTACAAATATCAAAGCAGGGTCATTGCTCATATCTTTTTGTTGATGATGAATAATTTGCAATACTGTAGGACAAATAACGGCTGCTTACAGAAAATAAGGGAAAGCTATGCACTACAAAATAGAGGCCTTTTGCACAGCCAATGTGTGCACAGGATTATGATTATGAGTGTCTACTGCTGATGCCAAATTATCAACTGTGTAAGTTAATAGTTTATGTTCCCCTGATTTCATTGGCCTTTAAATACAGAAGTGTATCAGGAACCTGTTTAAATTAGGTTAAAGAACTAGAGGGAAAATGTCGAGTCAAACTTTATAGTTAGTTATGAACTTTTTAAAGCATGACACACATCACTGATTGTTGTTATTTCTTGTTGTTACACTTTTTCTTTTAATGTGTAACTGCCTGTTTTTGACCAATATTATCTTGGTTATTTTGTTGTTAATCCCCTTGTAACAGCTTTTGCCTCACTGTTAAACATGGAAGGCATCAGTGTCAATGTCAGAATCTATCTGTTTAAGAAGCTAAATAAAGAAATAATTTTTTTTTTCTTGCAATGACCAAAGTAGGGTGTTAAATCTGTCTCATACTGTGCTACAAGAATTGTTTTTTTTTTACTAGAATGTGTACTGTTCATAGAGCTGGGCAATATGGAGAAAATTACATTACATGTAATTTAGCTGATGCTTTTATCCAAAGCAACATACACTTGCTATGTATGTCAGAGGTTGCACGCCTCTGGAGCAACTAGGGGTTAAGTGTCTTGCTCAGGGACACAGGGTTCAGGGTTGATGTATCGCAGTGGGAATCAAACCCAGATCTCCCACACCATAGGCATGTGTCATATCCACTGCACCACCCCCACTATCAAATATCAAACATCATGTAAATCAAATATATTTTTGACCAAATACATTGATGGCAATATTGTAGAGTTGACAATTGGTGCTTTAACAAAATATTTTCACAATGAGATTTTAGATAAATAATCATCAATAATGTGGATATAATGACTAAGTGTGTAAAGGCAAACAATATAACAGCTAGAACAGCCTGGTAAGTTCAGAAAATATTATATCACTTTACTCTAATGCAGCCTGTAAAACCAGGACAACACTTGTGTCATATTCCGATATCCAAAATCTGAGACATATATCAACATATTGCCCAGCCCTAATTGTTCATAACATAAAACTGTGTTTTCGGAAGTTGGTGGCAAAAATGTATATTTTACTTACTATGACTAGTTATTTCACAATTGCATTTGAAAGGTGAAGATGGGTGCTTTGGGAAAAAACAGCGTAATGTAGAGTATCCATTGACTGTATTCAGCGAGGGCCAAGGAGGCTTCAAAACCCTAAATTATATAAAAAGAAGAATTTAACATTCAGTTAGATACGCACATAGAGCCTACATTTAATTCTAATAATATTCACATTCTGAATGGGTCAATTGTGCCACTATATCAGCAACATATAGACAATATGGAGGTCACATGGTGAGAGCCTTGGATTATGAATTAAAGTGTAAAGTGTAGCATGCTATTAATTAAGAGAAGCACTACCTGATCACCTCCGACAGTACAATCATATTAATGTATTGTACTTTCAACCATGGTGGAACTCATTCACACAAATGAACAAAACAGCCACCACACAAACAACCTTTAACGAGAACTTGACGCGAAAATAATTTTCAAGCAGCTTAGTTTTACGTTCATAAAAATGTCTGATTATATTTACAGAAAAAAACAAAACATATTTAGGGTCACAATGAACAATAGTTTGAGTCGTGAATATATATCACATCATTCATATTTTGGCAAATAATAAAGACTTTAGTCCAAAACACTAAACAATGTTGGGAGCCAATTTGAACTACATAAATAGTGTGTAGCACAAACACCGTTGAAACAACTTGACATCAACATCAGTATTTTTCATATATTATCGTAATGTAGAAAACTTGCAGATTACATGATGAAACAGAACAGAACTATGATAAATGACTTGTTTGATATATCTTGTTTCATCATGTTTTATATCCATGATGTGAGACTGTCAAGTCTCATCAAACCTGAAACACTTGAAATGAAATCATGGTTCACTGTGATGGCAAGATAAGCACACTGGTCAAATGAATATTAATTCTATGGTCAACAAACTTGAGGCCTACCCAGTGACACACAAAGCACAGCTGACAAGTCTTGTCAAAATGTCACCAGCAGCACAGCCAGGTATTCCCGAAGAAATAAATAGCACAGGCGTATATAAAAGTGAAATGAAATAACAGTAAAACACAGAGGTATATAAGTAAGAAAGCTGAATTATTTGTTTGATGTGTTGCTTACAAAAAGTATGAATTTGGAGTTTGAAAGTTGCACTATACAAGTATGATTTAACCAAAACATACTTCTAGCTCCATTTCATCTGCTGGGCTATACAACCGGTCTCAGACCTGCTTTATTTACATTGATGAGGACCCCACAGTTATACAAGAAGGTCAACTTAAAATTGAGAATCAAAAACCGAGATATCTGGTGATGTGAGAAAGAAAGAAAGAAGCCCCCGCCCCACCCAACCCTCCCCTCAAAAAAAGAAAAGGCGTGGCTTTTGATCTTCGGCACATCGCCTCCAGCTAGAGGAAAACTGAAATGTGTAACACTTTCACAGGTAACGACTGGTAGGGTCAGAGATGAGCCGTCAGCTGAAGATAAATCGGACAGTCAGTTCTAGGTGGTCTTCACCAGATCGTAGACGTGGATGTGGACGTCATCGTCATATTTGATGTAGTATACCGTGGGCTTAGCTGGGACCTGGTAGATGACCAAGCCCGTCCTCTTCAGACCGTTATCTGTGACATACTCCACCTGTTTACCCACGAGGCTCTCTGGCTCCTCACCTGGCTTCCTGTCGGCTGGCAGCAGGTGTTTGTTCTCTGGGTGACAGACAGATAAATAACGGCCAGATAAGTCAGCGAAAGACTAAATAAGAACGAGAGCAAGCAATTTCTTCTTTTATCATTTTTAAGCAAAGCTTAAACATTTGCGGAAAAAAACCCTGCAAGGTTAAGATAATAAATCATCTACAATTGGAAGCTGAACATTGCCTCCTCCCAGTTCCCAGCACTACCCCAGAACTGCGGGGAACACAAAGTTTGCCGACAGTGCGGGCACTTCGCAGTTTAAACACAATACACTAGTTAAACACAATCTTAGCCTCAAGCAGAGAGTATGCCGTGACATGTTAATAAATGAAAAAGCAACGCCACTGCCGGCTGCTTTTAGAAGACGAGAGGCTGTAAATCAGAGCGCAGATGAGGCAGAGATGATGTTGAAATTTAACATGGCCTACTTCGTTGCTAAGGAGGAACTACCCTTCACCAAATTCAAAAGTCAGCTCGACCCCTAATGTTTACATACATTTGTTAAGTATTGTTTTTAACTGTGAAATGACCGAAAGATTACTAAGCACTTTTTAAAATTCTGAATGTATATATGGTATATTTATTTTAATATTTGTACTGTCGTGACAGCGATGGTGCTGTCGGTTTACCTTCTATGTTGCATCTTCAAAAGTGCACAATAAAATGTGACACAGAATTTGAAAGAGCACATTGTAATTTCTGCATTTAATATATTATATATGTTAAGTATTTATTAGTAATACAGTGGAAATTAGTAGAATGTGAATATTTGGTTAGCATGTTGATTTACGGTGTGTGCCCCTACATTTTCTGGTTGCGCCCCTAAATTTTCAGTTGGGGGCCACTGTGCTCCTAGTGAAAAAAGTTAGTCTGGAGCCCTGGATAACATAAGCATTTTGGCTCGGTGGATGTCAATTTTAAAGTCATGTTAAAACTATTTCCCATCCTTCTTCCAATTTCCAGCCCCAGACTGTCACTCCCCCTGTACTAACGTTACTCGGTACGTAACGTTAGCTCACAATGCCGTGTGTTTCTCACTCCCGTACTTATTGTTCAGACGTGACATGAGAAGAGGGAGATTAGCGAACGTTAGCCAACCTATTTATAAAAATAATCACATTTGAATAGTAATTTCAGCATTCGAAAAGTACTGATTTTTTTACTATTCAAATTATATTCAACTTTCCAAATTCGTTCCAACAGCCCTAGTAGATAGCATTGTCTCTTCATGATAAGACACAAGTGCTCATAACAGAACATACTCTCTCAAACATACTCTCACAAAAGCAGAAACTATGCACAAAATGTTCAGGAAAAAAAGAAGGCGGCGGAATAGAGATTGGAGTGTTTTGTAATGCTGACTATGTAAATGTGCCCTGCTCTCTTCCTCCCACCCTCCCAGGAGCATCTAAAATACAAAATGTTTACAGTTTAATGCACACAAACAATAAAGCACTTGTTAATATACCTGATTCAGGCAGGACACGTAGATCTCCGTCCTTATAGTCGTCCCAGAGCTGGTACATGTAAAGCACCGGGTCCTTCTCGTAGGTGATGTAGTACCAGTGGGTCATGATGGGGGCTCGGGACAGCACCATGCCTCGCCACTCATTTTTCTCACCGTCCTCCTTCTCAAACAGATGCTCCACAGCCCGGCCTACCAGCTCCTCTGCCCCGGGAGGCACCTTAATCTTATTGTTCACTGCAGGAAGAAGACACTTTGATAAGCCTGTGTTAAATGGCAAACTTTATAGATCCCAGCATAGTAAGGCATTACAATTATGGCTGCACAATATGATGAAAATATGCGATACGCGATAACGTTGAATATTGCGATAATGATATTACTTGCGATAAATTAACAGATATTAGAGTATACTCAGTTCTGCCTTTCTGTTGCTTTCAGTGTTCTTTTAAAATACAAACTGCTTGTCGAATTTAAAACAAATAATCATTTCTAACATTCTCTTATTGAACAAATTGAACATTGAATTGAGGCACTACTAAAAGAGAATGACATACATTTTAAAGTGCAATTTTCTACTGATATTTTCTTTAAACTAAAACACAAAAAATCTCGTAGTGTCTATCGTGATATGTCGCAACCTTTCGACCATATGTATATTGCGCCAGTTGATGTTGCGATGACAATAAAAAAACGATATATTGTGAAGCCCTAATTACAATATTATCCTTAGCGATAGACCGATTTTATCGGCCGGCCGATATATCGGGCCAATATTTGCGTTTTTACCTGTATCGGCTGATACACGGCTGCTGCGTTCGCCGATAGTTTTTCCATATGTCATATGTTTATAATATGTCAGCAAGCAATGCATCATCAAGGCTGTGTTGTAGATGTTGATGAAAGCCTTTTACCTTTGCACAGTTAACCATATGCAGTGCACCCATCCATTTGATGCACATTGCACACATAATTTGGGTGATATGAATGATGATTGCAGAAGTGACACTGATCTGTGGTTTTGTTTATTATTTTTAAAGAAATGGGAGAGCAGATTCCAAAAACAAATCCAGTGTGGCAGGTTTTACATTTTTATGACATAAATTGAGGAAGCAAAAGCAGTATCGGCTTCAAATATCGGCAGCCCGTATCGGTCATCGGCTAAGGCCGATGGGGGAAAAATAAAAAAAATGAATAAATAAATCGGTATCGCCACTAAAAAAATCCATATCGGTCAATCCCTAATTATCCTATGATGCTGCCAAAAAGAAATGTTTTAAACTGACTAGAACAAAAATTGTTGGCAGATGTATTAGATGTAACTTATTCTTTGCACTAAAAAATGTCCAGTATCGACTAGGCTAAAGTGTTCACACTGTCAGTGTTATCATTTCAAGTGTATACCATTCTTTCATAAATGATTGTCCCTTTTGGTTGTTTTCTACAACTCATTAATTCATAATCAGGTACAAAATAAGTGATACATTTCACGATTCAGTAAGCCAAAACAGTGGTGTGATTAGAAGACACAAACTCAAGCATGAAACAGAAACTTCGAAGAAATAGGCAAAGTGATTCCTGAGAAACTGTACTGAAACTGTACTGAGAAACATTATATATGACCAGAGTAGTTACCAAAATAAAAAAAAGCTAAAAAATACAACTTCTAAATACTTAAGTGCTTACATATGCACACCCAAAGCAAAGCAAAAATATGTCAATGATTAGAGATAGACCTTGACACACTTACCGACTTTCTCTGACAAGACCTGCAGATTGGACACCCGATTGTCTTTGAAGAGCTCGATGCCATAAACGCAGTCAAAGCCGTCATATTTGACCATGTAGAGGGAGCTGTTCATAGTTAGGCGCTCCAGAACGGTGCCTTTCCACTTGGTCACGTTACCCTTCTCCCTCCACGTGTGCTGAATCCTACGGCCCAGCAGGTTGTCAGGGTCTGGGCTCAGGGTCGACGCCGAGCTCTCGCTCAGCTCTCCACTGCTTCGCTTCCTGTGAACATCGAGGGAATTAGGTCCATATTAATATTAATGTAGTTGTAGATCTAAAAGGCCTTTTCCAAACATCCAGGATGCTAAATGGGTAATATTCCCCCCAAACAGTGAAATGTTACATATTATGCACTAGAGGTGTTGAAATTAATCAAATAATCAATGCATCGAATCGTGGACATGGACGATGCTGCATCAATTATCGGCCAGGCCATGATCGATTATTTCTGTTTACAATTTAATGTATGCCTAACAACCTTTCTGTTTACATATTCTGTTATGTTTTGCACATTCAGGAAGTGCCATGTGCTCAGTGCTGTAGTTTTATGTATCCAATGTATTTAGTATTAGAGCACTGCAGAATGTTTTGTTTTTGAAGCTTGAAAAGCTATGAATTAAATATCCTATATGGCTTTAATAGAAAAATGTATTTAACGCATCGTGATGCATCGAGATATCGAATCGAAGACATGATAATCGTAATCGAATCGGGATCAGTGAAGATTCACACCTCTATTATGCACACAAAGGTATAAATCTGTCATATATTAATATACAAGTGTCATGCTATCAGCTTAACCAATTTCTGTCATGTTTAGTCATCTTCCCACTGAGGAAAACTTGCTTTAGTGCCTCTAAACATGCCATTACTAATGGCAGCGTAACTTCACCAAGTGTCTGCAAACATGGCACAGAGGGGTAGCAAACAAACACACTGTAACCAATAGTACTGTAAAATGGCAGCAAAAATATGTTTGTAAATCTATTAGTCGGACTAGTCAGTCTTATCTATCTTATTAATGGTATCTGTAGTGCTTATGATATGGCAATGCCTTAAACCCCGAAGATGTTTGGCAGGTTCAACATTACAGGCTCATGTTGTGCTTACTAACAAAAGCCAACCCCACATTACGTTATGATTACAATCTAAATACAAAGGCCAAGTATGCCAGACTGAATTATAAATAAAATGACGTATTACAAAAACCTATTCAATGTACTTTGCTACAGCTTTAATGAAGAGTGGAAACAAGTAAGCACATTATAAAAAGGATGTCAAACTGTTTTGGAATAATGTTTTTATCCAAGTTTAAAGCAACTAGGCTGCAGTCTAATATAAGGGGAATACTAGAAACACTGGGATTAAAAAGTTGTTAATAAAAAAGGTATTAGGTTTGAAGAGTACTTCCTGCTGTGTCATTCTATGTACATAGAGAAGTAACTGTCATACATCAGGGTAAAGGGGGTTTAATCAGACGTGCTGTGTGATCCTACCTGCCCCGTTTCTTTGACATGTTTCCATAAATTCACACAACCCTGTAAGACACAAGACAGTTCAGTAAGTGAATATCACAGGACCAGCTGACGCTTACATTGTTATCTAACCTTAATTCATATTAATTAAAATATATACACATACATATATTTAGCAATTAACAGTTATTTTACCCAGCAGGTCTGCTGCCCTGAGCTCAGTCAACCACAGCCATGCAAATAAGCCAATAGACCCGCATTCGCGCGTTGTAAACAACGCAACGTTAGCTGCGACAAGCCTAATGCTAACTAACGTAGCTCAATGCTAATAAAGACCACAGGTTATACAGTATATAATACAGCTAACCATATGGCTAATAAATGTGTAACTTCCCCGAGACTAGCTAAATTGACGTTAATGTCGACGTGTCGTGGGAAATGTGTAGCTACAGTGTGTCTAAAATAGGAAACAGCTAGGTAGCCAACGTTAATGAATCCTTTCAGTCACTGTTTATTTTAAATGACTTACATTTCTGAGAATTTGGCTTAAACATTTCTCACATAAGCTAGCTGAACAAAAGGAAATGCATCGCCATGTAAGCGCTGCTTTTGCACACTGATTTTAGCTTCTAGAATAACGGACAAATAAGGACTGACCATAAGAAATTAACTGGCATTTTTAATCCAAACGACAAATTCAATAGGCAGGAGCCGGCAAAATAAGCTGTTTGCCTTACCTGTTCAATGATTTCACATGTGTTTGTCTTTACAGAGCAGATTCCACCACCTAACTCACGTAGGCTAGATACACGGAAACAACTCTGACTGTGGACTACAAATACCAGAAGGAACTCGCAGCTCTCAAAGCACTCTGGGAATTTAAGTCAGTTTTATGTACTTTCTTGATTTAGTGCTACCGCTAATAATAATCATTACACAGCCCAGTGTTTAATGTATTTTTGACAAGTTGGATATTTACATTATTAACACTTCTCTTTTCGATGTTCGGGACATGGGGAAGCTAAGAAAGTCCCGAAACTACATGTCCCAACATTCACCACAGATCAAGCCCATTTTCCTTCAGTAGAGTACTGCACATTTCCAAGGCATGGGCAGTCAAACAATTTATGAATCAAAGTCTGATGAGAAAGGCAAGGTTTAAAGTTTTAACAGAATGGAATGTAACAGATTCACATAGGTGTTATTTGATTGTCTATTAATCAATCATAACATTTGTGAAAGGCAGCTAACTAGGCCTATGCCCAAACATCTCACATAAAATACATCACAAAAAGGATTTTAATGCTTGAAGGCTGTCATGAAAGAGGAAAATGTGGTCTTTCTTGTAGCTGAAATGCTTATTTCCACCACAAGATGTCATACTAAACACAAAATCTCTGCCACAGGCTCTTCTAGCAGACATCATAGCCTACTATGGACTGACCAGTGTGGAGAGTAAATGATGCAGTACCCTTGGGTACCTGTCTGACATAGTGGAAGCTTTTAGTTTTATCTTGTACCAAACCACCTGTGTGTGTGTGTATGTGTGTGTGTGTGTGTGTGTGTGTGTGTGTGTGTGTGTCTTGTCTGTATCTGCTCTTTGGGCTACTTACCTTTACACAACTATTAACTAAAACAAGTATGTATGTAAGTATGTATTGAGTTGATGTAAATTAATGCTTTTGTTTTTTTATCCGATTCATCGATTAATCGAAAAAATAATCAACAGATTAATCGATTAGGCTATTAAAATAATCGTTAGTTGCGGCCCTACATCACACAGAATATCCTCCTTTTAAGTTTATGATCACATTGTATGGATAACAACACCTGTGTGTGTGTGTGTGTGTGTGTGTGTGTGTGTGTGTGTGTGTGTGTGTGTGTGTGTGTGTGTGTGTGTGTGTGTGTGGCACATTTACTGGCAATCACAAAGCAATCATACAAGAATGAATGATTGTGGCTCCATTTCCTAAAAAAACAAAATTGTAACACAGCCTATTATTCATGCATTTATTCACCTATTTATGTTTAATTCATTCATTTTGGTGTAAAATGCCAGTATTTTGACACACAAATACCGATTTACCATACATTATACATATTGTATGACCAAACAGACAATAAGAAGAAAATCATAATCATCATGATTTTGTCCACAGAGTAACTTGAGAACACTGAGGTCATTTGCTTGTGTCCCTGGCAATTTGTGAGTTTGTGGTGTTTTAAAGGTCAATTCCAGTATTTTTAGACTCATCATATTTAAATTGGAAAACCGTTGGACTAAAAAAAGGAAATAAATTATTCAGTACCCCAAATCTTATTTCTAGCAGTGTGAAAGCTTTCCAACAGCATTTAAACCTTCATGTTGGGGAATGAAATGTACAGAAACTGAACAGTAAACAGAGTGAATAAATAATTGTAAATCCAAATAATTTGACCTTATTAGTGTCAGGTCCAAATTTTGTAATAGGGATGGGAGGGATCGCGGCTACGACCCTGATCATGATGTACGTATGTCTGCTTTAAAAGTTGGCTTAACCTCTCTGCAAAAACAGACAGGTAAATGTATTTGTGTTCAGTTGAACCTCACCTACACATCTTGAACTCATCATCATGTGTGGCCTATCAGAAAATGTTTGCTCTCAACTAGATCAATTAATTAGATAATTTTACCCACATGCCATTAGTAGCCATGGCGGTCAGAGTGGTTACAGCTGGAGTGAGCTCTTTCTGATAATCAAATTTTTTGATTTAAAACAGTTTGACCACAGATATGTCGGATTAGTTCCCTACAGATGGAATTGCTGTGAGGTGTGAATGAGTGTCGGTGCTCTGTAAAGCTGACAGTCTTCAGGAGAAAGCCAGTGTTGTATCGACACAAAGCTGTCCGGCATCCAAGGTTGCCTTCTCTTGTCATTGTTGTTGTCACAGCAACAGATAAGGCCTGGATATTGGAGACATGGGCTGGCTTCTTTTTTTGTTTTTGTTTTGTTACATTTAGTCCCATGATGCTCTACAGCACGCATTCAGCAAATCAATGGAGGTGACTCAGTTTTCAGGGCAAAAGGAACACATTCCCAAAACCAGTTGTTACATCTCTGCCTCTTGCATTTGTTAATTTATACCGACTGTATTGCAGTTGCAAGGCCCCAAAATATAAATCCTTATGTTTACTCGTCTGTGACTGACATCTTCTGCAGCTCGTCTCGCAGGTTTCTCCAGTGCTGCCATCTGAAGAGGGGAGCCCACAGCGGCCCTCTCCCCTGGGACACCATGAGAATACCGTCTCTAAAAATAGAGGTCTCCTCCTCTCCTTCCAACTCTGCTGCTCTTCCAGGTATGTGTCGCTTCTGTTTGCATTAGAGGACACACTCACAGATCATCCACACACTTCTGCACAGAAATTATTTCCACCCTGCTGAGAAATACTGTTGATTGTTTTTTGTCAAATATTGCCGGGAGATTGCATAGCAGACTTGTAAAGTCAACACAAGGTTGGTGTGTGTGCATGTGTGCATGTGTGCGTGTGTGCGTGCGTGCATGCATGGATTGATTAGATATCTCTATTATTAGCAACATCACTATGCAACCTGAACTATGTAGCTTTAAAGGGATGGCATATCATGTCTGTATCATACGTCTGGAGATGAATTGAACGTGACTGTGATGTGTGTGTGTGTGTGTGTGTGTGTGTGTGTGTGTGTGTGTGTGTGTGTGTGTGTGTGTGTGTGTGTGTGTGTGATGCGTGCGTATGTGTGTGTGTGCGTGTGTGCGTGTAAGCATGCGTGAAGCAGGGTGTTGGAGCTAAAAGAGAAGTGAGCTGCTGAGGTTGTTTTCAGCAACATTAATTAGCAGGGTTCTGTTTCTGTCTGGATCAAAGCTCACCTTTCACTCTCTGAAGACAAACTTGCAAATATGAACACATTCAACAAAACTCTGTGAGCCAAATCAAGACCAAACATGAAGAAACAGTATCTTGAGTATTGTGATTTGGATTTCCAGAGACCCTGAGGACAGTATATACAGAACAACACGATGAGCATGTGTATTCGGCTGGCTGCTGGCTATTCCTGTGTTTTCTATCATGTTTAGATGGAAGCTAATTCCCCTTTGTACTGAGGATTAGTTTTCAAACAGATCTATTTATCCCTGGAGAAATGAAAAATATTTTTTTTAGACTTTTCAAGAGGTTCACACCTGCCTTCGGCTTTTGATAGCCAATCTCAAGGATTCAGTCAAATAAATTAAAAATCCCCAAAGTCCAAATTCACCAATTCTGGTGAGAGAATGAATCACCTTTGGATTGCATGTGTGTAATGTAATCTCTTGGTACATGTGATGATGAAGTGCTGTGTCGTCAGGCTGACAGTGTTGCTCATCTATTTATCAACTCATCCACAGCTAATGTATGAACATGCGAGCCTATAGGATTTACTGGGCATTGTACCTCAGGGGCAGTGTAGTGTTTTTCTGATTACACATGCTTTTTATTTATCTAACTAACTTTATCTGTCAGTTGGTGGTAAGGTTCTCATTTTGGGATTTCCTGTAGGGAGTCGATATCTATAAAATACTGAAGCTAAGGTATGTCTGTCTATCTATCTAGTATGGAGAATATTTCAAAAACACAAAAACCAGTAGGCTGTCTTAAAAAATAATAGCTAAAACCACAAAGAATAAAGTGCCACAGAAATAACTACATAAAAAACGACTGAGAGCTGAAGGTAGCCGGAGCATCTGCCATCCAGCACTTAACCATGACACTAAATGTTTCAATATAATTATCCAGTCTGTATGATAATAAGTAAATCCTCTCATTAATCGGGTCTTAGGATTGTGTAGTGTGTGCTGTCACAGCTAATTGACCCCAAGAAAGAGGTGGAGTACATCTGCCTTCATTTATGCACACCTCTAATTAACACCATACCAGAACCAGAAAGGGACACATTTGTGTGTGTGTGTGTGTGTGTGTGTGTGTGTGTGTGTGTGTGTGTGTGTGTGTGTGTGCGCGCACGTGCGTGTGTGACATGGGATCTCTTGACCCCAATCAACAGAGCCAGACCATATGGAGAGAGAAGTATATGCTGGTTTAGTACCACATATGTAGAGCTATATGCTCTATATATCATCAAGACATGGTCTCTCTTTTCCCAGTGGTTAGCATTTGTATCACTTCAAGTATCAGAAGTTAGACATATCAGCCATTTATTCATTACTTTTAACAAAACATTTAGACTTATTCTAATCTTGCTAACTAGTTTTCAAGTACTCTCAATTGCATTATTTGGTGTTAACGTGTTACAGTTGATTCAGGTTGAGTCAGGAGGCCTGTCCTGAGCAATCAGTTGCAAACCTGCAATTAGCTGTTTTTTTGGCTTCTTAGGGGCAGTAGAAACAAAGCCATAAACACAACACTGACAATCTCCTTTTAAGTTGATATTGTGAACTTGTGAACAAATGGTTGTCTATTTGCACATCCAAGCAATAAACTGAACTCTGTTTTGGTCACTAACTCCTGAGAGAAATATTTGTCTTTTCAGCTGCTAAATACTCCACTATGTTCACCAGCTAGGTGCTACCTGTGTCTGTCTGCAGTTTGGTGCTGAGCAGGTAGTGTACACTGTTATCCCAAATTAATTGACTTTACTAGAAATATCCCGTTGCCTTCAACCGTCTAAGTTTTTACACAAGGTGAAACTGAACAGGTCAAGTTGTATTAACACAGAGCAGTAAGTTGATGCAGTAGACAAATTAAGTTTACATTAGTAGTCATTACTAAAAATGATTAGTAAACATAAATTATACGTTACATTGTTACATCCAAGCCATTGCCAAATGAGTTGATACAAATTCTAATTAAGACTATCAGCTCCACAAAACTCTCTGTGTATTTCTCAGTATGACTATGTTCAGAAACTGGTGTTGTCCGGCAACTTTCGCACAAGAATTCCTCATGGGGGAGACAGAAACTACACACTATAGCTTTAAACATGCAAGGAAATATTACAACTATAAAACATTAAGCTACTTATCGTACTGAAGAAATAATTGGTTTATATAAATATTGTTTTTCCTTTATGACAATTTGGTTTTAAGAACAATGTATTCAATACATTTGTTCCAAAAGAACAGAAATAAAACAATACACACAAAACATTGTCATTTACAATGTATTGTGCTGAATGGAAATTTTCACTCAGGAGACAGAGTTACTGATTTCCAACCTGTGTAACGTAACTGAACCCTGCCACTGCCCAGAGGCCATCAGTCCCCACCCGGGTCTCATCATGGTGCAACAATAAATGGAGATAAACATGAACACTAAATCAACCATACAAAACTAAGACCTAGATAACATAAATGCACACCTAAAACATTAACAGAAAATTATTAAAACACCCTTTAACTAGGACAGAAACCAATGAAAGTGGTGAAAGTGAACCAAAACAGTAAAGTTTAAATTCATATATAAACTTCATTATTTTTGGTCTTAACTCAAACCAAAACAGTGAGTTAAAAGACTCATGCTGAAAAATGAAATTAAAATGAAATTGTTCCAAATGTATCAGCTTATTAGTATGTTTAGTGTTCCTGGAGAAATTGTGCTTTTTGAAATTTGAAGGTTAACTTTCCGCTCCTATCCTAGGTGACTGAAGTAAATGGGATGGGGTTTAGCATCTTGCTCAACGACAATTCGGCAGGATAGTGTTATTGATGGGCAGTGTTATTGATTGTAGTCGTGGTGGAGATGTAATCTGACACTAGCTGCTTACAGGACAGCCTCATTCACCCCGAGGCAGCCAGTCAGAGGACACAGACGTCTATCCTTTTACTCCTCACACTCTAAGAAATAATTTGAGCTTCATGTTTCCCCTGCTGAGATAATAAACAGTGCTCAATGTATTGATCACTTTACCCTGCAGATGTGTTATTGCATCTAATGTTGATCACAGTTTATTTGGATGAATAACAGTGCTGTGTTACTCTCTGTAGTCTCTCCAGCGGGCTACTGGACTTAGTGGACTCTCTATCTGTCTGCCCACGCTTTCTCTCCCTTGTTCTTCAATCCTTTAATCTCTGCATAAACCCTCTCTGACTTCATAGCCCTGAGTCATTCTGTCTCCTCTCCTCTCCTCTCCTCTCTTCTCCTCTCCTCTCCTCTCCTCTCCTCTCCTCTCCTCTCCTCTCCTCTCCTCTCCTCTCCTCTCCTCTCCTCTCTTCTCCTCTCCTCTCCTCTTTGATGGCTGTATATATGTATAACTGTAAACACACTTAGGTACACCTGTTTAACTGCTTGTTTACACACATATCTAATCAGCCAATTACGTAGCAGCATCTCAATGCATTTAGGCATGCAGCATGGCGTGGCATGGTTGTTGGTGCCAGACAGGCTGGTGTGAGTATTTTAGAAACTGCTGATCTACTGGCATTTACATGCACAACCATCTTTAGGGTTTACAGAGAATGATCCGAAAAAGAGAAAAAAATCAGGGCAGTTCTCTGGGCTAAAATATCTTGTTGATGACAGAGGTCAGGGGAAAATGGCCAGACTGGTTTGAGCTGATAGAAAGGCAACAGTAACTCAAATAAACACTCACTACATTACTCATTACAACCAAGGTGTGCAGAAGAGCATCTCCGAACGCACAGCACGTTGAACCTTGAAGCAGCTGGCTACAGCAGCAGAAGACCATGTAACTCCTTTTATGACCACAGTGTACCATCTTCTGAAGGCTAACACCAGCAGGATAACACACCATGTCACAACAAACACTGAAGTGCTCATATTATGCTCATTTTCAGGTTCATTATTGTATTTAGAGGTTATATCAGAATAGCTTTACATGGTTAAATTTTCAAAAAACACCATATTTTTGTTGTACTGCACATTGCTTCAGCTCCTCTTTTCACCCTGTGTGTTGAGCTCTCTGTTTTAGCTACAGAGTGAGGCATCACACTTCTGTTCCATCTTTGTTGGGAGTCGCACATGAGCAGTACCTAGGTAAGGACTACTAGCCAGTCAGAAGCAGAG
This sequence comes from Sander lucioperca, assembly GCF_008315115.2. Lineage (NCBI taxonomy): Eukaryota > Metazoa > Chordata > Actinopteri > Perciformes > Percidae > Sander > Sander lucioperca. The sequence goes on from NC_050181.1 coordinate 37,615,435, forward strand.
TATGAGGGAGTGCCATGCTAGCAGCTAGGCGAGCATTATAACGTGTGTTACAAAGTGACGCACGTTCGTCTCTGAAGTAAAGGCTGGACTACAATAGAGCTGTTTGGAGCAGTTTGTGAACAGTGTTTTCTGTTGGAGATGGTAAGTCCCTTTGGGGTGGACTTTGGGCTTTTTCACTTTGTAAACCTATGCACAAAAAAGATATATAACACAATAAAGGAAAGGGAAAAGCCAAAAAGCATAATATGAGCACTTTAAATCATCTCAAACTGTTTGAACATGACACTGAGTTCACTGTACTCAAATGGCCTCCACAGTCACCAGATCTCAATCCAATAGCACCTTTGGGATTCATTGTATATCTTCAGCTAATTTCTAATTTAAGGCAAAGGCTTTTAATTCTGACTCTGCAAACAAAAATGATGGTTGGTTAAAATGATCACAACATCCACGAAGAGCACATTAAAGCTGCAGGAGTGGAAGAAGTATCTTTATCTTTTATCAATTATATTTTACTTGATACAAAGTAGAAATACTGAAATGGTAAAATAAGTTAAAGTCCTGCATTAAAAATCCAAATGAATTAAGTAAAGCTGTGAAAGTATAACAACAAAATGTATATTAAGTATATACATTTATTATTGGATTATTATAATTTATGAATCACTGTGTAAGCAGCATTTCACTGTTTTAGCTGGTGAAGGTGCAGCTACATTTAACTACTGTATATACTGTTCGGTAGTTGAAGCTGACAGTGCATCACATATCTTAAACCCACGCTTTGTATGTTAAACCTGAATCTGCAAAGTAACTACAGCTGTCAAATAATGTAGTAAAAATACATTCCCTTTTAGTTGTAGTGACATAGAAGTATAAAGTAGCATAACATTTAAATACTCAAGTAAGTAAATTTGTACTTAAGTACAGTACTGGAGTAAATGTACTTAGTTGCATTCCACGATTGTAAAACCATCACTTCCCATTAAAAAGTGTTATAATTGCACCAAAATAAAGCCAAGATTTGTTATCATCATTCTTGTTAAGTAAGTCATATAAGTCATAGTTTGTTGTCGGTCATTTGAACTTCAATAGTATCTTTTCTTCCCAACATGCTGCTGTTGCTATTTATTCCCTATCTATTACACTGCCCACTGAGCAGTGTAATAGATAGCATTATCAAGCTTTGCCAATCACCGATTTGCACACACTAATTTCTGCTTTCCAGTAAGTGAAGCCTGTGAGTTTCATTTTTATACCAAGTCAGATGTTTTATAGCCACAGCACGACATATTGGAAAGATATATTGCAGATACAAAATAAAGTATAAAGATACACACAACAGCAATGTGGTCAGATCCACAAAATGCCAGCTGTGACCAGAGGCTGTGACTATAAAAAGTGAATTAAATCTTCAACCTACTTTTTTTCTGTTGAATAGATGTGTGATATGAAAAACATATCAGGATCTGATGTTAAATACACAGCATATGAGTGCAAGGCCTCCAATCTACTGCTTTAGTTTTACTTTTTTTTTTTTTTTTTGCTGTTTAGTGCGATCTGGTTTGTTTTAATGAGTCCGTATGACGAAAGCTCAGCCGGTAACGATACCGCAGGATAGCTGTGGAGCAACAGTATGCCTCATCCTCCATCCTGCGCCCATCGCTCTCTTGGGTTGTGAGTGTGCGTAAGTGTGTGTTTGGTGGTGGTGATGGTGGCAGTGGGGTGGAGACAAGCTGTGAGTCTTGGTGTGGGGCTTGTGGGTGAGTAAGAGACAGGAGGAGGAAGAGAGCTGGTCTGCAGCTTTAACCTTCCAGTGACTCAGCAATTTCAGAGATGATTTTTTCGTAAATAATCCCCTCTTCTCATTTCTGCTCCCTTCACTCCCTATCCCCTTTGCCCTTTTCACACTCACATCACTGCCTCTTCCCTCCTCGCTCCCAATAAACATTTATGTCTCATTACCTAATTGCTTTTGTACATAAAAATAACATCTCATCACTGTAATGATTCTTAATTAGAGAAAAGGTACAGCACATTTGAAAACTCATCATCACACATCCATTGTCTTCCAATTGCTCCTTTTCTAGAACAGCGATTGAGGTGGAAAACATAATCCGGTGGGGTAAAAAGGGAGAGTCATTATTTAAATTCTGTTGGTTTGCGGTAGGATCTTCAGCTAAACACTCATCACTAACAGCCGTCATCTGTTTAGTGCAGAGAGAGACGTCAGTGGCACTTTGCTAAAAACATAGAGACGCAGGGACAGAAATAGACCATACTGGGATATCTGAGGAGAGAAGGAGAAAGGAGAGGCCCTGGGTATTCTGCCATCCTAGATAACATTGACTCTCCGGCATGGTGGGGTGGAGAATTAGAGCCAACAGAGACAATGAGGAGCATAAGCGTGCACTGGGTCATGCACTGAACTGTGTGTGTGTGTGTGTGTGTGTGTGTGTGTGTGTGTGTGTGTGTGTGTGTGTGTGTGTGTGTGTGTGTGTGAGAGAGAGAGAGCAATGAGGTGGCCGCAGCAGTGGTGGTCTGATAGAAGACAGAGAGAGGAAGGGAAAGTAAATGAGCTTGCTATTAGATTAGGAAGAGACAGGATTAGAGAATACAACAACCAGTGGAGAACATTTGCAAGGGAGCACGTGTCATGGGTGTAAAATGGAAACTTAGCACAAGATATTGATCATTTCCTTCATTTGTATCAATTAGCAGCACATTTTGGTTTGAGGACTGACTTGATATTAGCCTGATAATCGGACTGCTGTTTAGTTTTACATCATAATTCATTCTGATGTCGCGTTCTTGCGAATTTCTGTTTAGGAGAGCACTGACTGATTCATCTGCCCACTTACGTTCACTCATCACAGTAGTTGTAGTTTCTTTTTTTTAAGATATATTTTTTTAGGCATTTAATTCTTCAATGAGATAGTGACAGAGAGGAAAGGTGAGAGAGAGGAAAAACCTGTAGCAAAGGCCCCTAAGCCAGACTTGAACCCCGGCAGCTGCTCTACCTAATAGTACGCATTCTAACCGTTTATCTACCGGGGCGCCCCAGTTTCTAGAGACATTTACCATAACGTTTTTCACGTCAGTTGAATAAATATGCCAATATAAGAGTTGTTATTTCTGTAAGACTAAGAGTCTACAGCCATGGTGGCGGCTCTGTGAGGCTGTAGTGAATTGGTGCTTTTATTTAAATGCTAAAAAACATCAGCATGCTAACACACTCACAATGACAATGCTAACATCCTGATGTCTAGTAGGATTTTATGATGTTTACCAGTGTTTAAGCATGCTAACATTTACTAATTAACACTAAAAGTACTTGACAAACTTTGGACTTAATGATGGCGCTAGAGGAAAAGTTAGGGGATCACCCTAATTATAAAGATGCATCCTTTAAGAACCAAGAATGTCTGTACAAACATTCATTGAAATCCATCCAGTAGTTGTTGAGATAGTTCAGTCTGGACCAAAGTCGTGGATGGAATGACAGCTGTGTCGATCTCATTCACACTTGTGGCCATTTTTCTGCCATTGTTTTCCTGGCTCTGGCTCAGAAAGATGACATCCCCATTCTTAATCCAGTTTACAAAAGTTTGATAGCCTTGTTTGAGGCTAACGTTGTGACTGTAGTACTTGACTCCGGACTCAAGTCCACTTTTTTAAGCCTTGCACTTGTCTTGGTCTCGAGCCTTGTTGGATTGAATTCTCTCTATTGGGAACAGGTCAAGTTGTCTCTGGCTGCTGATTTGGGATCAGTTGTACAGAACAATGCCTATAAATTCTATGTATTAATTAGTTTGATGTTAGAAAATAGATCATTATTTTTTACAGATCAGAACTCTTTAATCACTATATTAACATTGGAAAGACACTATTGCCTATTATGGTTTTGAACATGGCTCGATTTGCTCTGGACTCGGTCTTGACTTGGTCTCGACTTCCTTTGGGCTCGGTCTTGATTTGGTCTTGAATGGACCTGGTCTTGGACTTAACTTGGACTTGATTAAGTTGGTCTTGACTACAGCCCTGCCTTGTCATGACAACACCACTGAGCCGGGCTCTCAGGCCCACCCAGTGTCCTCAGATTGGAAACAATGCCTCTCTCCATTTCAGTCCATATTCACTGGGTTCCTCATATTAGCCATGTCAGATTGAACAATGGGTCACCATGACTGGTTTGGCTTTTTCTCAAAGCTCACTGTGCCCAGACCTCACTCCTACTCATTCCCATTACTCACCACTTATTTATACTGTTTGACTTATCATATAAAGGCCAGCTATGATGTAGATCATTATGTATGCCTCATTTGGTTTTGTCAGGATGACATGGGTTACAGAACATGATGAATACAGCGGAAATTGAGCTGTAATTTACAGGTTTTTCATCTCTATCTATCTTATCTTCATCATGGCTGCAAATATCTGCTTAGCATGAAGGCAAGAGAGAGAGTCATCACTTGCTTTTTGAAAGGTAATCAAACAATTTAACATGTTAACTAGATCAGACCAGACTTAGTGGTTATACTTTATTTCTCTTGAGCGAAATAATGTGCCTTTGATTTCTGCTTGCACATCCTCTTTTTACAATACATTTTGATTTTCTCCTAGTAGCCACTGCAACATCTTGTTTGCAGTGAATTGCTTAATGATGATTGATAGTTTGACAGGCATTGGCTGAGTGGTCTAATGGGCACACTGTTTCACATTTCGCATATTTCCCTACTAAAATACATTCTTCAGTCAACTTTGTCCCAGAACCTTTAGCCAATTATTCTGATCAGTGGGGGCATTTAAAGGCCCCCGTCTCTTTTTTCTCCCTGACACTGTATATAATTAGTTGGGATCATATTTGTTTTTCAGTTGCAAGTGATTCTGTGTACCTATTTAATGATCAGGTCACAATGCCACCGTTTCTCAGATAAACATGAATATTGTTATTATCATAGTTACACATTTAGCATGAAAAAGAATCTCTGGATCAAAAACACAATGTAAAAACATTAGACATTAGACATTCGTCAGGCATTAAACACCAACATAATACACTTAAGCCACAGACTGCAACAACCAAAACGGAGTCAAATACCTTGGACAATAACCGGTCAATAATTGATCAAACATGTACATAAAGATGAGACAAGCAATGCATTTCAAGATTCATAGAATAAAATACAGTTTAAATAGGGGAGATTGGTAACCAGTCAAAGTATATTATACAGTATTTATTATCTCTGTATATCAATATTGCAGGTGGAAGTGTGCAAAAAAGTTTACGTTCATCTGTAATTTAAGTGTAATTAAAGTCCCCCTCCACTGACTTCACATGCAAGTTTGCACGTAACTCAACTCTAGTCCACGCATGCTTTTAGCAAAACACTTGATTCCCCAAAACTGTGGTAGATTGTAGAAGCTCCTAGATCTAACTTTGTGTGGCTGTAAGTTAGGCACTAAAAAAAGAACAAAGCTTTCTTTAAACAAATAAAGATAAATATGTCATGGTGAGAGACAAACCGATATTAAAAGACAAAATGAACCTAGGGGTTAATAACACGTGTACCGAGTCGACCGTTACTAGCTTATAACGCTAGTCGTCGGGGCAAGGGAAAAGTAAAACCCTTTTAAACTGGTTACTGGTTGCACAGCGTTCGTCATTCGACTGATCGTGACTGTTTTCCTAAGATGGCACCTGCATGTATACATGAACGGTTCATTTTGCGCCGGATTTGTCCTTTAAGACCATATGCCATACAGCACATTCTCATTAGACACTATGCTGAGCACTTTCAGTACATTTCTATTGCCTAGTGTTTGTCTTTGCAGGACTTACCCGAGGTCTGTTTGTTCCCAGGTGAGAGAGAGATTGAGATTGAGAGAGAGAGAGAGAGATTGAGAGAGATTGAGAGGGTGGGATGGACCCAGGGGTGCTCTGTGTGAATGTGATGGATGCTGTGGGGTTTCTCTATCTTCCTGATAATTAGACCGTCTCTGCTGTTTCCACCTCACATACAGCGGCCTGCTTGAGATGCCTCAGCACACATTCATCAATCTTTACTAAGGCCACTTAAAATCACTACTAGAGATTATGTTTCTGCACAGAGTGCAGGATTCCACTAGAAAATGCAAGCTCCCACAGCCGTATATTAGTGATTATGGTCACATAGCCAAACACAATGACAGAGCAGAAGAGTCTGGCCCCTGGGCTAATGCTCAACAACAACAACTAAAAGCTCGACACTGCCAGAATTAAATAGCTCTGTTAAAGGGTCAAAGCAACAACTAGTTTTTTCTCTGTTTTCTGTCACTTCCTCTCTGCCTCCCCTCACATCATCTGAGCTGTTAGTTAAAGTAATAGTTTTCATGCACACAATATATCTGCATAGAAATAGGAAAAATTACCTTGTGATTTGTGCAAAGCTAATTTTGTAATGCTGTTTATTTCCCAGTGACACGTGTGTCAAAATGAGAGAAATCAGTTGCTCAGGTTTGAGTTTGAGTGTCTTTGAAAATAATTATAAGTATATAAGTATTTTTCACATTTTGCATTAAAGAAAAAGTCTAGTATTTTTTAATCTTGATCTTCGTCTATTCTAGAGATTTGGGAGATGCAGGCAACGTATATCCTCCGAACACAATTTCCACACAAATTTCAACTTTACATAAATCATTCAGACAGCTAGTCGATCACTATGCAGTTAGCTACAACAGCTAATCCAGGGGACTCGTTTCTGTCTACTTTCAATCACACTCAGAGACAAGCATTTGAAATGATGATTTTCTTTCCAAAGTGTCAGGAGGCTGTCAAGATGAGTGTTAAGGGGTGCATGCATTATTCAGCAGAAATTATTGTTGCTGCTTGAGTGTAAATGCTGGCGAGGTGAATGCAATTCTCGGCAGGGATGTAAAACTCGGCACATCACCGTCACACGTGTGCCCAGTGTACGTAAATGGTCTGCAGTATGCATTTTCAGGCATGTATGGACAGGGATTAGTTCTGAAATGTTGCTAAAACGCTTTTGAGGACAAAGATTGTTTTGGTTTTAAAGGCAGGTTTAAAATGAAAACCTAGTAGTGTAGATGTAGCCTTAAAGGCAAGTGTTTGAAATGATTTATTTAAGTTTATTTGCAAAGTGCTGGCGGTGCTTGCCGAGATGCCTAGTGCTAAGTTAACATGACCAATAGAATGGACCCAACTATGGGAATAAGATCCATGTTGAAAAATACTGGAATTTTCCTTTAAACATAAGCCTATATAATGTCTTCTTAATTAAAGATGCCCTTTTGAATTTTTGTTTACAACAGTGTTTCTCACCCAAATTGTGTGTATCCTTGAGGCCTAACAAAGCTTTCAAATGTATTACCTTCCTAATAAAACATTTGCAAAGCTGATATTTGGATCATTTTAAATCATGCATTGTTTACATCCATGTGTACTTGATAGCAGTTTTCTTCGGGTGCCACCTGCAGATCAGTAGAATAACGCTAAACTTTTGCAGGAACGTGTATCGTTTCACTCTTATCCTTTTGCATGTGCATGATACAAACAAATCAAGGGCCCACTCATAAAAACATTGCTCCATAGTCCTATAAGTGGTTAAACAATCCACAGGGTGCCTTTAAAATGAATAGATATAGCATATGTAATGACATGACCCTTAATCACACACGTAAAGAGTGTGGGGTGACTTTAAAGTGTGCTGCGCACTGATTAGTTAATAAAGTGTGTGTGTGTGTGTGTGTGTGTGTGTGTGTGTGTGTGTGTGTGTGTGTGTGTGTGTGTGTGTCTGCTCTGATGAATAGCCAAAGTGTCACTGAGTACAGACCTTGACAGAGCAGAGCAGATGAGATGATTCAGAAGCTAAAGCATTGTCCTGGCTCTTTCAACATCAGTTGACAGCACAGAGCAAATATTATTGGTGGAAGTGGATGATGGAATGAAATCAATGAGTGGCGGCCTTAGTTTCCTGTCACAAAACAATCATAGGTGAAACAGCCTAAAGACCTGGAGGAGATTAAATGTTTTGCAAACGAAACAAAAAAAAGGCAAAAAAGGGAATAATATCTGCCTGGATATTCTTCTTTCCATGAATCATATTTCATATTTCATGTTTCATGAATCATATTTCCGGTTTTCCATATTGCTGGCATATCACTGCACTGCTCTCTTTTCTCTCCTTCTTTTGGCCAGAGGGTTCATGGACGTTTCTGGGTCGTCTGTAATGGGAAGTGTTTAGCAGAGCAGGCGAATGGAGTGCTGCTCAGGCCAGCTGCTCACAAAGAGCCCAGCAACCTTTCAGCTCCTCTCTCCTTTGCTGCTTTTCTCATTTCATTTTCAAGAGAAGAAACAAAGTTGAAAGACAAAGTTCAGAAAAAAAATAGTTGCTGAATTATTTTTTTACCTTGCAAACTGTATTCAGGGACTTTCTTAGGAAGCCACATTTGAACGGTTCGTAATTTACATAAAACATTGTATGTATAAGCAGCATACTGTATGCAGGATGTGCTCTTGTTACTGCGGTTGCTCTCTTCCTCCTCCTCCTCCTCCTCCTCCTCTCCCCCAAGAGACACATTGCTCATTACATAATTTGTTGATGTAAGCAAATAAACAGTACTCTATTAGAAATGGTGTTATAAGTAAAGGTGTTGTTAGTGTTCTCATTTTTAGCTGCCAATTGTACTGTAAAGCTTTGCATCACAAGTCTGAATCCACGTCTCATATTTTGGGAACATTACATGTAATGGATTGAGTAAATCTAAGTGTGTATGCATTTTAAACCTTTTTAGAGTCATGCACTGAAATATACATGTGTGTAGTGTATAATGCAATATTGATGAGAAAGTAACCATAATCATATAAAATAGTTAATAACAACAAAGCTTGGCCACATTTTAATAGTTGGTTAGAATTTTTAAATGATGTTTGTTGCCACAATATAAGAGACCATACTTACTATACAAACCAATTATAATACAGTTGGATTTATATGTATAGTGGTTAAAAAATATTGTGTAATCCATTTTTGACCAGCGATTGTATACTGGCACGCCTGCTAATCATAAATTCTTGGATTACTGGACTCTTTGCCATTTCCTGTCTTTTGATGTATGCGTGCAGTAAGTGTGCCACTGAATGGTGGACTGTATTACAGTTGGGTAAGGGTCATGTGATTTATAGGCCATGTGTTTTTGGATAAGGGCTGCATTGATCAGTTGGAGGAAAATCTCTTGTTTTGTCTAAACGCGAAATGAAACAAAAACCCTCAGGGGCCAAAGATTAGAGAGGACCAACAAGTTAAATTCAGATAAAATGACAGCTTGTCCTTTCCTCCTGTCTCTTATGTGTGTTGTTCTCTTGATCATTTCAGCTTGACGCACTTCTCACATCCTCCCCAGCCCACTGTCCAGCAACTGTGCTGTTGCCTGCGGCTATAAGATGATGTACTGTATCTCTCTCTTTCTCTCTCTCTGTGTCTTGCTCACTGACTCATTCGTGGACTCAGAGCTTGGACCAAATGCTAATGCTGGCATTCAGATTTAAGGTGTGTTCTCTAGATGCTCCCCGGCCAAAGCTTCCTCAGCAGAGCAAATGTTCGGGCGGAAGGGTGAACGTTTGTGCCTCTGTCTTCTTTCCACACACACACATAAAGTTTCCTGTGCACATCCACACTTGCAAATGTTACAACAATAACAAACTGCACATGTCCTTATGAATCGCAGTTGCTGAAAATGCTGATTTTGCTGGTAAAAAACCCAGGGGACACAAATGTTTTAGCTTCTAAAAACGGGCAAATTAGGGAGTTTGCGTCCAGTCAAGGAGCAGTGCGAGGGAACTGGGAAGGAGATGGATGGGAGGGGGATGGGGTTACCAGTAAGCAGCTAAATAAGCAAATTGCCCTCTGGAGGTAAACAGCCTGGGGGGTAGTGCGGGAGATGTTGATGATTAATTGAAGTAGGACAGCCAGGGACACAGTAGAGGACCAGCACTGCAGAGGAAACCAGGTAGAGGACAATCCTCTGCCATATACAGGATGAAACTATATATTCAGACCACATATAGCTTCACAACTTGGTGTAGAATCCACCTGCAGCCACTATCAGTACATTGCTTCCTCATTGAATTACCATGAAATGGATAGAGAAAGGGAGAGAGAGTGTGTGTGTGTGTGTGTGTGTGTGTGTGTGTGTGTGTGTGTGTGTGTGTGTGTGTGTGTGTGTCAATAGAGCGGAAGAGAGAGAGGACATTATGTCACGTCAAGGTAAAACTACGTACACGCACTGCGGATGGCCTCACCCACATTTGTACCAGCTGCATGTAGACCTGAGGAGGCAACATGAATGGTGTAAAGCTCTGTGTCCAAACCTCAATTTGCATGTCATTTTTATCTTTCTATCTCAGCATAGCTGAGAATCCAGACAGCAGTGGGGGGGAATAGACAGAGAGGGAATGGGTGGGGGCTGCTCCCAGGCTGCCAGAGGAGTGTGTCCTTGGACTGCCCTCATCTCTGACGCACACACCCACCCACCCTTTCTCACACACACACACACACACACACACACACACACACACACACACACTCCTGCCACTGGTTAATTTACTCTCTCTCTCCATATCAGACAAATACAAAACTAGGGCTTGCATGTGCACACACACGCTCATAGGTACAGGAATTAATACACTTGCTGTTGTGCTGTGTGCTTTTACATACACACACACACACACCCACACACAGTGGGAAGCTCTTAGACTTAGCTCAGACATCTCATCAGGGATGCAGCAGAGCCCCTGTCTGCAGAGAGAGAGAGATCTGATCTGATATGGGGTAGAACGAGGGTGGAGGGGTTGCTAGCTGGTTTACAAGGTTGAGGTGCATGTGTATTGCAGCTACCAATCATAGGTTAAATGTTCACATACACTGCATCCAACACAGCATGCCGGCCAAAAAAGACACACACCAATGAATAAAAGTCCACACACAGAGGTAAGTATGCCAATGCGCTCATCTTTTTATTGCACAACAATGTATCGTCTTTTTACGAACGCTTAAACGACATTGCCACTGACTGACAGACCAGCTTATTGAGAGAGACCAAGGTGTGGCTTTGTGTTCTCGGCCAGCAGAGGTGGTGGACAAGACAGCCTTTTGGACGCAGGCTCAAATCAGCCCCCGCGCCCGTTGCTGCCAGCTGTGCATCTCAGTCTGAAAGGACTGGACGGCGACAAATATCGCCAGCATCCCAAGTATCCCTCTGATCCTTTGAGATCGATTTGGAAGTGCTGCGGCTCGGGCTGGGAGCTGATTTGTCCCTGGATTGTAGACATCAACTTAGACAGAGCTGGAGTTGTGAAATACTTGAACCTTTTTGTTAAGAGCATAAGCAGAGCACAGCCTGAGATGGTTGCAGATTGGCCTCCAGAGAGAAAGAGAGAGAGGACACATGCTGTGTCACATATCTGTGCTGTTGTCTACATGGTGCTGGTAAAGTGTGTCTGGATGCCCACACCGAGCTGCTCGTGCAGGCTGTGAAATGCTACTTAGTCTAGGGATGTGCTGGAGTCTTTTCTAGGCGCATTACAGTGTTGCTTTTTTAGAACAAGTGGAGTTGTGACCGTGTAACACTTTCCAGCTTGTGCTGGCGTCTCTCTCAGCCTCACATGGGTTTCAAACCCCTAAATGGTATCATATTCTCAAGTGGGACCAACATTATAGAAGGAAAGGCACAGGAACACACACACGCACACACAAACTCAAGCACACAATACACAGTCCTGAAGCAGAGAGAAGGCTTAGGTAAGCTAAGCAGGCTACAGTAGCTACGACACAAAGGTTAAGACTAAAAAAAATCATTGTAGAGTAGTTGGTACACAGCAATGTCTAGATTTGAAGGTCCCACTAAGAATCGTACACAGAACTCTGTTTAGATAAGAAAAATACAAGCATGCACTCTGCTGTTATCTGTCAAGGTAACTCAACCCGGGAGCCGAGACTGTGACTGCTGTGAATCGTGAGTCAAATTCAGCCATGGAGAATTTTTTTTTTTTATTTATTTTTTTATGGCAAACCAGATTATTGTGCAACCAGCATCAGAGTTTGAAGACCTGTGCAGCAATATCGTTTGAGAAAGATTTTCCAGCATGTGCACAGTGTAGTTTTTTTCCTGTATTTATGTTGTGCAGGAATTTTATTTATTATTTTCTTTGTCATTTTTGGCTCTGTGCACCAAGCAGATCATCTAAGCTAACGTCTAGACTGCCGATATCCACCAGAAGCCTGTCAGAGCTCACCCTCTCACTGTAGAAAATGTTTCTTTTACAGCAGGTTGTGGTAAAACACAACAATGTGCCCCACATTTCTGTGTATACCATGAAAGTACAGAGTACAGCGCGCATGGTGTTGGAAGGCTCACACCAACAAAAATGTGCAATTTTGTGTTTCCCAAATCAGGGAAAATTATATATACTGACATTGTCATTTTAATTCAGCAATACTAGTCTTCATCTAATGTTTCTTTTTTTTTTTTTTTTTCTTTTTTTTACATATATTGCAAGTTGAAAATAAAAACACATATTTGCATTTTTACAGGCACATACATACCACAAAAATAGACTATGTGGAAACTAGATACTAGGCACAAGGTATATACAGTCCATGTGCATGGGGCACATTGCAAAAACAATAACCAAACAAAATATACAGATAAATCAAAGACACTTTTACAAACAAAAAGAATACCCTGATTTGCTAACATATCAACACCAAGGCATTCAGTACCCTTAATATCTGGTACAGCAAGAATGAGAGGTTTGAAACTTAGATATTCTCAATAATTGTCAGTCAGTGTTTATGTTTGAGGGATTTCAATCCCACTTCACAGCAAGGTCCAGAAGAAGAACCATTAAACAATCGCACTTTGAACCCCCCCATCATCAGGCAAATACAGCGCTATATCACACACACAGTTCATCGGGGGCTGGAAGCCAACTAACTGAACACACTTGTGACACAGACACAAAACAGATAACTGACAGAAGTATGTGCTTGGCCAGGGCTGTATCAGCCTCATGGCTGAGGGTTGAAACAGAGTGGTACTGTTCAAAGTGTCTGGGATGCCATCCTTTGAGTGGGAGTGAATTACACACTACAGTATCTTACTGGATGGATGCAATGAAACAGAGACGGTGCCTGATATTGCCTGAAACATTAGCTCTTTAACTCTCCTTCCATCTTGCTCTCACTGACTGTGGACTCATTCAAATAATATCAGCACAGTCCTGATAGCAGCTTAATAGGGCAAACTCTGGTATTAGCACAAAGGAATAGGGAAGAGGACCATTTGATTGCACTGGAACAGCATTGAAGCACACAACAGCTATTGACTCAAATGGACTCATTTCATTCACATTCGTATTGGCATTTTGGCATGTACCTTTCCCATAGGAAAAAAGCAATACAAAGTTCCCGTGTTACTGATGGAGTGGGTTGCGGGTAGCACTGTGACCCAGGTAGGACAAAGAACAAGGTTTATTGCATGTTACTGATCAAATGAAAAGTGACAATGAGCCAGGGGTTAATAAGCCGTATAATGAAGCCCTTGGATAAAAACAATCACTTATACCTTGTTTTAAGATTTAAACAGCTCTCAAGTGATCAAAACAAAACGGCAGCGAGTTTTGTTAATAACAATCTGAGGGTTATAACTCCACTCGATATATATCCTTGTTTTTCTACGGCAATCAAAATTCAAGGGGAATCTTTCAGCACGGTTAAATCAACAAGTTGATTATGGGAGGATAGACAAGTCTACATACTGTAAATCAATGAATGTGGCAAGCAATACATCTCTCTGGAAAGGTAGCAAACCTAAGTGAAATGTCCATTGCATCAATTTTACAGTTTGGCTCCAGATCGATGGTCAGAGCTGGAAAAATTTGAATGCAGTGTTTGTTTAATACATTGAATCAGCTGCCTATTTTCTTTCCCAATTGGATTCACTCTTCGTCCTTTACAGTTTAACCAGTTAATGGATCCAGGAGAAGTACTGCACCCGTTTTTTTGTTTTTGTTTTTATAAGAATGGAGCATTGATTTTCATTTTGATTACAAGATTGAAGTGCAACACAAGGTGCTTAACTAAATGTCTTCAGTGCTCGCTTTGGACAGAGGAGTTCAAAGTGGTTACAACTCGCTCTCGTTCACGCCCATATCAATAAATTAACTAAAAGAATGGGTTCTCTGGCGATAAATCTGGGGATAGGGTGTGTGTGTGTGTGTGTGTGTGTGTGTGTGTGTGTGTGTGTGTGTGTGTGGGGGGGGTGGGGGGGTGGGGTGGGGGAGTTAACATACAGGTTAAATACAGCAACATTGTACTCAAAGAAGCATCATCAAACCTAAAAAGATCACACAGACACTCAGCAACACGTACAGCAATGCCCACAACCCCCTTGCATCATAAAAGCCTCTTTGAATCTCTGTCCCTTTATTTACATGGCAGTTTATATCTGATTAGCTGTCTTCCTTCTCCTATGGCATACATTCAGCAAGAGAAGGCTTTTAGGTTCAACAGGATCAGAATATTTAGAACAAATATAACCAAAGCCTCAACCCAATCCCGAATTTGAACAATAGGTTTGTTGTGGATCGAAATGTTGAGACGTTTGTGGGAGTTTTGGGTAATATGGGGCACATAAAGACTTTGATATGGAGCAAAGAGGGTTTTTTTTACGTGAGGCATCCGTGCCCCATATTGCCCATCACCAGTGATCTTACAATTTAATATCTTCAAATGGGCTTTAAAGTGACGTTTTGGAGGATCTGATTTGCTGAACTCAAAGCATGGATTCCTCCTGGGACTCCAAACCAGTTTTAAGCAGTTTGTCCTGTCTGTTTTTACGAAAATGACACTGCACGTCCTCTCATTCCCTCCCAACATTTTTGGTTAAGGTAACAACATGGTCACTGGATTACAATACTTCAAGTGAAGCCACAATAGCTGCTGGATTCTTTAAGATTTCACATTAAAAAGAAAACAAAAGGAAAACTTTCCTGTACAGCATATGTATAGATATTTATATTCATATATATTTATATATAGGCGGGGTAGAGTATTGCAGAATTATATTGCATGTGTTAATCAATAAACCTAGACAAAAACAAGCAAGTATACAGTATGGGTTGTTCACAAATGTTACCTTTCAATAAAGCTCAGACTATTTAACCACCTTTGCATTCAGCGTTACAATCAGTGCGCTGACCAAACAGCTGACCGCCTCCCAGATGTTTCATCAAAACAGGTCAGTGCCACTGTCAGCATGTCAAACCAATCGCGCTTGACAAAGCAAGTGTTGAGTGTGTGTGAGTCCATTCTCTGAAAATAAACCAAAACGTACCAACAAACTCACGCGCACAAACTTACACCCACATATATACATACACACAAACCAAATATATGGCTTCTAACGTTGAATCAAGGCAGTTAAATAAATGGCATTTTCTTCTATGTTTCTTTTTTAGTTGATACAGACACAACCACACTTTGTGTTCAAGCTCAACTTTGGTTTGGGTAGATACAATGAATATAATATCCCTCCGTACTTTTTTCATCAACTATTTACACATCGATGTAAGATCGACCAGCGGTCTAAAACACTATTTTTACTACTTTTTTTAAACAATATGAAGAGCAATGTGTTCTTTTGCTACGACAGCTTATACGGAAAAATTACACTCAAAACACTTTTTGAACGCTTAAAATGTCATTGTCATTTGACCTCAAGTCCCTGATTTTCATTTTTAAATCCAGCTCCTGCTAGATTGCATTGCATGGATTTTACACAGTATGCAATAGTTACATGAATCATACTTTTCTTCAGATCTTTACAGTAAAGACAGCGATATACAGTAGGTGTTTGGAAGCAGAGTGTAAGGGGTGATACTAAGACTAAAGGTGCTGGCACAGTACACCAGTTCAACCTTAAGTTATACTAGTTTAATTGTATAGACTCCTCCTAGCCAAAGTGTCTCAAGACTATGAGTTGCTCTTTTCCTTCTGCTGACACCAGCACACAGTGCATCCAGGTCGAATGACTGGTGGCCCTGGCGGTAGCTGATTGGTCATTTAGCAGGCTGACAGATCAGCTGGACTGACCCAAAACAAACAGATTCTCCTACAAAAAAGGCCTCTTTCCTGAACTCTACCAGGGTCACAAGTTGGAAGACAGCCGGGATCTGGCAGAGTCTAGCTCTGGAAGGCTGACAATTGAATCTTTCTTGGGAACTCCAGAGTCTGGAGGTCCTGATCCAGCAGCTGCTGCTACTGCCCCCATTCCAGCAGGTCCGCCGGGAGGGGGTGTGGAGGCAAAGGCCACCCTTTGTTGAGCTCCTACCGATCTCCCAACTCCCGAGGGCCCTGGCAGGCTGGGGTGAGAGGGCTGAGGGGGACCGATGGAGTTGTTGGATGTGCGGGTGGATGGTGGGGGGCTAGGGGCTGCAGAGGCAGCTTGTGGTGTTCCCTCCTGGGGGAGTGAAAGCTGGGAGGCAGACAGGGCCCGGGTATCCTGGCTCAAGCTACCTGTATGAAGGGAGTGGGTGCTCTTGTGTGAGGCAGGCCTCTGCTGGGTCTGTGTGGGGCTGGGTGCATGGTGCTGTACTAGGGACAACTGGGATCCAGAGGGTCCTGCGTTCGCCATGTATTGGAAAGTCCGTCCTGAAGCTGCGAGCGGGCTTTGGACAGGCGGGCTGGAGATTGCAGATCCAAACGCCCCTCCGAACGCCTGAGGGGGTTGAGACTGAAGAGGAGACATGGAGACTGGGCTGGCCAGGCTCTGCATCACATGGAACCTTCGCACCATACGAGGAGACTGCAGAGTCCCTGGACCCACCAGGGGACTCGCCATTTGAGGACAAAAGCTCATGGCCACAGCCTGTTGAAGAGTGGCAATAGCAGAGCCTGACTGCGGCTGGCCGGGGGGAGCAAAGATACCGCCGATGGAAGGGGTCATAGACATGGCCCGCGGCCGCTGCAGGTCCACTAGCTTCACCATCTCACGGTCGTACTTGACAATCTCTTGGATCATCTCGTTCTCCTGGTTGTTGAAGACACCAGAGTTGAGATCATGCTGAACCTTGTGCAACAGGATGGAGTTCTTTTTACCTGCAGAAATAAATACATGGATTGATTATTAAAGAGCTACCAACAGAGATGAGAAAGAATGAGGCAGAAGGGGCAAAAAGCAGAAAAATATATGGAAACGAGAGGATTTGGAAAGAGAGAGTAATATGAGTTAGATATTATGTCCTTCACATCAGGTACATCCTCTAGCAGAATAAGCCCTGAGGGAAATGAATGTGTCACCCTGTACTCTCATCTACTGTTACAGTTTCCCCTGTCATTCTGAGGGAACAGCATGGTTCATTTTACTTCCTATTTCAACAAAGATTTTCTGGACACTTTTCCTAAGCACAATATTATATTGTTCTCTGTGCATTTGGGTTCATTTTAGAGCTGTATGCAATGACTTACAATAATGCAATACATGTGTTACATGCTTTTGTACTGCTAGTCATATGTCTGACTGCATCAGTGTCCCCAGATGTCAGCCTCTAAGCCTATGTACTGTGTGCATGCATTGGAGGAACTTTTTACCAATACGGTCTAGACGGTCGATGGCAACAGTCTCGAAGGCGCGTCTCATCATGGGATATTCTTCCAGCACCTCATTGAAGTGGTCAACAGACAGAGAGTAGAGTCGACAGTAAGTCTCTGCTCGCACGCTGGCTGTTCGCCGACCCCTCGTCAATAAACAGATCTCTGAAACGAGGAAAGAGACAGTGCATCAGCTTCGAAAAAGAAAATGGCACCACCAGAAAAACTATGTGTAAGCCACAAACTGTGTCCTACCTCCAAAATAAGAGCCGTCAGAAAGCTTCATCGCCAGAGTGCCCTTAGTGATGACGCTGCAGACTCCGTGCTGGATGAAGTACATTTTCTTACCAATGGTGCCTTCCCTTATGATGTAATCATGCGGCTGGAATACCTCAAAACGCAGCTTGGTCAACATGGCCGTCACAAAGTTTGGCTCTGCGTTGGCAAACAGCGGCATGGATGCCACCAGTTTGCGACAGTTGAAGTTTACAATTTCCTAAGAAAAGACACATTGATTGGACACGCTCACCACGCTGCAGTCAAGTGTTTCTTTCTGCATGCATGAATGGTGAGTTCAGGGATTTGAGTATAAAAATTAATCTTGTGAGTATATGTGAAGACAAACTGCAAAATAAAGGCGAAAAACATGTCAAGATCACGGTGAACACAGTGAATCATTTTAAGCATCTCAAACACAAAAATCATCTTACAGTACAACTTCATATGTGGAAATTGTGTGTCTTATAGTGGGTTTATGTCTCACCTCTCTGAGGGGCTCGCTGAGTTCTCCCAAAATGCTCTCCTCATCAAACATCTTGCCTTGGTATCTGTGCTCATAGTAGTCATGGATTTTCTGTCGGAAGTCAGACGGCAGCTTGTGGAAGGACATATACTGCTCCACTTGTTTGTACTGAGAGGGAGCGGGACAAACAGAGATAATGTTCTGTTAATGCAGTGCATGATAATAACAATGATAATTCTGACAACATCTTGTATATTTTTTTCCACTGTAACAATGTTTAATTGTATTGTCTGGTGGTGTATTTTTCTTATTGTCTGAAAAATCCCATGAAGAGGATCCCAAACCAACAATGCATTGATCCCACCAACAAGTCCTGTCTGTGTAGACGAAGCCTGATATAGCTTAATCGTCTGTGCCAAAAAGATCCATTGGTGTCCAAAAAAATATTCATAACACATCAATGAGCCACACTGTTGCTCTGGGTGACACTAGAGATCAATGCTTCTGTTTATACATACAGCAGGAATTACAATTCACACACAGCCAGTTTGCAGAGATATTTGAATATGTTTGTATGAAAGCCAAAAGCATTGCAAAATATATTGTTTCATATGTTAAGTAAGCGGTTACACGTTGTTGTTTTTTTAGCTACACTGATATCGACACTCAGCTGGCAGTCCAATGCAGCAGCCTGGCAGTAAATCTTACCTTCATGAAGGGTATAATGTTCAGTTTCTATTGAATTGCCTGATTCAAATTTATGGCCATTTTGGAGGCTGTAGTTCATGGTGCTTTTCTGAATTGTAATGCATTATCCTCAGAGGTTTTTCTAGTGTTTTATTTTTGGGTGGGACAAAACATTTCAGCACAAACACCTCTCAGTATAACACAACATAATTCAACAGCACCACAAACTACAGCCTCCAAAAGGGATGCAGCATATCAATGAAAATAAACAAGGTTTATTTCTGAGGATGATGCAGCAGCAGCGTTTTACCCATCTTGCCTCCAGTGAATCAACAAACACAATGCAAACTGCACAAAACAGTGCAAGCACATGCCCTTCAACTGTCAACTGAAATGAACACACTCGCCCTTTGATCAATGCTACCTGCAAGTTTATCAATGCCAGATCAATAGAAGGTGAAGGGTCCAACACAGCAACAACACAAACAATCAGCTCCTATTGTTGAGGTATGCTAATCACAATCCATCCAAAGTGACCACTGACAAACCAAAAACTACGTGGCCGGCCTGCAGAGGAGGGGAGTGATGGATGTGGCGGTGAACAGAACAGACAGTAAACTGTTGTGAGAAAAAGATTTCTCCTTGTACTTCGCTGTCAGACTGTGTGCACTTCAACTCAAATGGAAAGCCTAATAAGACTCACAGCTCAATTCTGCACCTATATAGCTCTCCCAAACACAATTTTGAGAGACAGTGAAAACTCAGCTCACATGCTGTGTGCTCACAACTTTCAGGGACTGAGGAAGTCATGGTCCAAACCGCCTCTATCCCCTTTGGTCCTAAAACATGTGCAGAGGATGAACGCCACAAAGAACTGTCAGCTGGCATCAAGTGACATCTCCTGACAATGTCTTCAGCAGGTTAGCTTCAGAGTAGAGAGACTGCTCCACAACTGGAAGGTCCCAGGTTCACTTCTGGTGATATTGTATCAGCAGCCATGTATCCTGTCAGAGGCCCCCCGAGCAAAACAATGAGATCCACCTACTCATACACTAAAAGCTCTGGATCCTCAACAGCATCAGATAAATGCTTCAATTGGAAATTGTTTGTACTCTGAGAAAGACAGGCTGGCCCCCTGTTTCCAAAAGAGAGACATATTTGGCAAACAAAGCTTTCTATTTGTACATAACTGAAAACTTGTGTACACAGGAAGAACCCTGCAGTACTGTACAGGGCATTAAAATCCCCACCTTTTTGACAGCAGTACACAGCTAAAAAGCCCCCCACTATATTGTAATTCCAGCTGATATTGTCTTTGCACCTGACACACCAAACTAAACAGACCTGGCCCTGTGAGTACCATTTCATATAACTAGGTACACATTAGCAACAGCAACTCAATTATCTCAACTGCAGAATTGACTAACAGTATTTACAGTGCAGTCAGAAAGTTGTACATTTTGTTTCATTGTTTGATTTTATATGAAACGTTACCTCTGGGGTTAAAGTGCTTTAAATTGAGTGTGATTACATCCACAGGAAGACAGTACGAAGATAGGAGACAGAAAGTAACAAGTTAACGTAAACTAGAATAAGGTCTTTATATTTCATATTTGGGTTAAAATCATTTGCTGTCAATGGCTGGCTGGACTCTATGACCCAAAGACATCAGCAGACACTTGGCATTCTCTCCGTTGATGCTCTGCCAAGTTTGTACTCTTCAGTTCTTGCTTATTTCAGGCACTTTTTAAGTTCAGTCTGGTATTGAGCCAAAGAAACACATACTCCGTTTGGACTGAGGTACGTTAGGGTATATTATCTTGGTGCATTTTCCTAAAAGTAGGGGTATATATAGGGCTGCAAGTCCAACATTGCTCACCTACTATGGATGTTAACACCCACAAAAAATCTTACCCCATCAACACCCACCGCTCTTTTGGGAATGGTCTGCCTGAATTAAAAGACAAATTGACTATTTTTGTTAGTTAGACCCTTGCGATGAATTTGGAAAAAACATTTTCAAGGATTTAATATTTCTGTTGAACTGCCAATTTATGATTTGATATTGAGTGTGGAATGCTTTGTTTTTAAGTTGTTTTTTTAGACATTTACCATTTTAAATAACATTGTGATAACTTTGCATATCTCCTGGTTCACCTCCTGACCAAGTATAGGGCCCAAGAGTCTACTCCACAAAAAGTTTTCATATTACGAGTCTGTAAAAGTTCTAATGCTAGCATCTCACATGAGGAAGAGTAGGTGGTACAATCTTAAAGCCTCAGTGTCTCTATTCTATTTCAAATCCAATGTGCTCGATTACAGAGCCAAAATAGTGAAAATGAATACTTTCTGAACTGTATGTAGGTTTAGTGCTGCCACATACTGTTTCTGCAGAGGGGATGTTGGTATACAATACCCCCACATTGCTAGGCAAGAGAAGTATTGTCACACTGCCCAGAAAAACCAATGCGTTTTTCTGACAGATACCTTCACCCACGCTGCTACCTTCTGCCATATAACATATTTAACATAATTAAACCAAAACATGCAATATTTGAATTATTCAGCATCTAGGTAAAGTACACACACAGCTCCTCTGATGGAGTCACACATTTCAAAGTCTCACCTGCATGAGTGACTCTGCTTCCTGGCATCTGCAGATGGAGAGTGGCCTGAAGAAATGACCCTTTGTCACAACACTTTACCCGACATGTCAAAAGCTAACGCTGCAGCTGGTGAGCCTTTCATAGAACAAGAGTGCTGATTGTGAACAAAGTGTAGGTGCAGGGCGGTCGGGCAGCAAAGGAAAATCTCACACTCCCCGCAGAGACGCAGCGACCATGCAGCTGTGGTTAGATTGTGACTCGGCTAAGTCTGAATGAATCTGATTGAACTTAGATGGTGGCATTTAATGACTTGACTTTAAGAGTCATGTCACAGTGCGGCGTATTGATCAACCAGGCCAACCTGAAATCTCTCCACTGTCACAGAGGAGAGGGAGCAAGCGTTTGGCCGGTGCGCCACAGCACCCACAGGGGACTGAAAAAACACCCAAATGAGAGTGAAAATGACATCCATTTCCTGTGTCACTTTGATGACCGTGTATGCGGCAGCGAAACGCTCCACTTCATTTTGTCATCTAAACAGCTGCTTTTGGGAACTCTTTGCATTTTGTAAATTGTCATTTAAATGAAGATTTATGGAGAGTTTTGTCTTTGATATTTTTCCACGTTTAAGCTCCCATTAACTACCGACCCAATATTGCTATCAGCTTTTTACCATTTCCCGCTACTTCTCCTTCCTCCTACTTCTCTTTCCTTTCCTTTCTCCCTTGTGTTTAGTTTCCTTTTCTTTTCCATCTTCTCCTCTCCTCTCCTCTCCTCTCCTCTCCTCTATGCCACAACCTCTCTTTACTGGAAATACTAATTCGGGTTCATCCCAACGGCCATTTGACTGTATAATTCATTCACTTAATTCCCAGCTAAATCACCTCATTATAGTATGCAGCACATTCACCAAAGAGAGCAAATCAGATAGTGGTAAGTCAGAGCTTGTCTTGTCTTTCTTCAGTTCAGAGATGTGTACACAGGGAGGAACAACACACTGTGAGGTCTCCCACAGTACAAAGTCTCATTAGATGAAATGAGGCTTCTAAGGAAACACTGAAAATCCTACAGTTCAGTCAGAGGGATGACCAAAAGAGACTGGCTGATAAGGGTTTGTTCATCAGACACACTTTCTCATTGAGTAGTGGATATCATTTGCCACGACTAAAGGGATGCTGTTTTTGTTGTAAACGTTGGCGTAGGTATTTCTTTGGCCATCTTTGCAAAGTCAGCCTGTTTCTGGATAATTGGAGCGATCAGTGACAAGCAGTCTGGCTAAGAGAAGACAGATCACTGTTGTTGATGATGGCAGCCGCACAAAGACGGAGCGGGGGAGGAGGGGGAGAAGGTAGAAAACAATCTTGTATCCTGTCTTGTGTCACATTATGGCAGAGAGCTCAGACTGAGATTAGTATCTACGACTACAAGAGAGGAGAGCTGATTCAATGTAAAAAAAAAAATAATAACTGTGTAAAAGCTGTGAGGCCATTGAAAAAGCTGAAAAAGGTTAAAAGAGTTATATGACCACTCTACTGCATGTCTTAAAGGCATAATCTGTGATGTAAAGGGAAGCCCGATTATCTCAAATGTATATTGTTTTAAAAAACATTATGTTAATTAGGTCTTTTTCCACAGAAGATCCACATTTTGACGTGTCACAGTATGAAATACACAGGTGTAAATAATACATTTAATGATGGCTGAATTCAATTTAGCTGCTTCAGTTTCAGGATGCTGGTATTGTGTATGCTGGGTCGTTAATGTTATTCATAACACGTGTGCTTTTCCTGCTATGACAGGTGAAAATGTCTGCTGTGAAAAATGTCTGTCATACGTGAACTCTTCCCAACAAATGTTGTTCACACCAGAACTAGAAATGATGTCACATTTTCTAAAGCAGCAGCTGAGTGATTTTAGGCGCACTTTGTTATCATGTTAATCAAACAAGATTATCCATACCATGAGCTGCAGTCAGACCGGAATTTGACTGCCAAAAGTTTCTTTTTTTAAAGTGTGGCCAATAGCAGGGGTGACAGAAAATAGCATGGGTAGGGTTCTGAACATAAACTGATGGAGCTAGCATTACAGCAGGCTAACAACAGATGTTTACAAAGTTGTAAATTATACAAAAGTTGTAAATTATATTTATCAACATTTTAATGTCATTGACCTCTGTCACTTTCATTGCGCTTACTGCAGCCAAGCAGCATCCTTCCTTCTCTGCTGCTTGCATTATTCTGCTGTGCAGTTAGCATCAAACAAGAATATAAACAAACAATACCGATACTACCATACTATTTAGTTTGCCAGAAAAATATTTAGTATGTCCCAATATATAATATGTCACACGCAGTATGCCAAATATACCAGCATATCATGCTGCATTCGGTCGCATTGCAGTATGCAAGCAAGAATGCTTTTCTGGTTATTCTGACCCACAATCCTCTGCGCAGCAGAAGATACAACACATCGACTGAGCCACCGAGAGAGATGACAGCCTGATGATAACTCACTGAAGGAAGCCTGCGACAGTATAGAGAAAGCTGGACATTAGAGAGCCTCATGCTTTAATCCGATTGAACTCTGAGCGAAGTGAAGGAGGCGGGTCAACTCACAAACAGAAGCAAATGTGTCTCGCCCCACACCACAAAGAAATGAATGGGGAGCAAAGTCTGATCTGACTGCGCCATAGCATGTGACTATTAAAGGTCCTGCACACCTACACAGGTGTTTACACTTGTTCTTGATTAGTCCACGCTAAATTAGACCGAATTAGACCGAACTTCATGATCCTCTCCCACCCAAGCAGGTGCAACAAAACAAATACAAGGGTCAGACATTAGCAGTTAAGCACAGTGCTACATGCCACATTCACATCATACTGTTAGAGCATAATTACAAGTAGCTGAGTGTGAAAAACCACAAACGTCAGCCTCCAAATTTTAAGATATTTTGTGAATTTCTGACAGCGACTATATGTCCCACTTAGTGAAAAGAACTACAAAAGTGTCAACAGACTGCTGGCAAAATAGCTGCCTGCAAAACCACCCTCCCTGGGTGTTGCATCTAAATAAAATCCCACGTTAACACTAATATAATGAATTCAGCTGATTTAAAAGGAGCTATTCACGATTACTTTGTATCTGGTTTCACCTATGAAATACAGAACATCAGAAAAGTCTACTGGGAATACTGTGTGAACACTCAGGTCAGAAAAACGGGAGGTTTTCATGTTCTTCTTATTATGCAGCATCAGACAAAGTCTAATCAAGCAAAGGTACGTGGAAACGCCTGTGTGGGTGCACCATGGAGTGTGAAGGGCTTTTAATGCTGCAATTTCTAGTGACACACCGGATTACATAAAACAGGGTAATGTCAGAATCCCAAAAACCAAATCACAGAACATAATGCACCAGTAGAAGTGTTTTTACTGGCCAGATATGCAAGTTTGAAGGTCAGATATCAACAAACATGAATTCTGATGTGCAAATGTCCAAGAAGTGTGGTCACCAGAAACACATGCCCCAATTTGTCATTTGCATTTTTTTTTTAAAGGTGAATCAAAGGTGGCACAAGTGAGGGTGTTTCTTTTTTGTGTAGGTCTATGTGCCCCTCTGCTATGTGTCAGTGTTCAGGACTTATAAATACCTCATATAGGTGTCTGCACCAAAAAGTCAACAAGCCAAATTCTTCCTAAATTTAACCAGCATGCATTGTGAGTCTGACATTACTGCTGGGCTGAAATGGAAACCTCCACACAATGTTAGCTGGATCCTCAGTGGGGCTGTAACAGACTGCCAGCAGTAATGCTTTGCTAACACTCTCCAAATGATAGAAATGTCACTCACAGTCCTATCTGGAGGCGTGGCGAATTCACCCAGCAGCATCGGCATCAGCCTTATTGGCATGGCTGGCACTTTACGTGTTATTTTTCTTCAAATAAACACGTCTTCGACTCAAATACTAATCCTCACAGAGCAGCAGAAAAAAAAATGCAGCAAGAAAAAGGCAAATCTGACAACTGGTCAGAAAAAAGGGTTATGGGAAAATGCACTTTCCTGCACAAACATTCTGAGACAGGGTGAAGATGCATTAGAAAATGTCTAAATATGAGTGAATATGCACAGAGCACACAGCACTATGAACACATTTATGACGTAAAAGCATACTTCTTACTTCTCAATTTATCCTTAAACTGAATAGAATTATAGGCTGTTTGAGGATTACACTTCATCACAGCTGTTAATAAGATATGACTAAATATGATGAAATTTAACTAGATATTTAAAACTAAAGGAAAAAATTAAAATTTTCAACAATCAGCAACAGTAAAAAGGGACAGAGTTATGGTCTTTTTCTTGGTCAGGTTGCTCGTTTATGTGACCCCCCACTGTGGAAGTAACCATTCCTCAGAGATAAAACCAAATGGATTCCTCTCTAACCTTTTAACTCCCATCACGCAGGACACAACAGTAAGCACTCAACTTGCTGAATCGTTGTCATCGAAAGCATTTCTGGGAAATGATTTATACCCAAGCGTCCAGCAACATGGCTAAAAGAACGCAGCCAAACACACTGTAAAACGATGTTAAAACAGGCAGTGTTATATCTCGCAATGCACCAGGACAACAAGGCCCTAGCGTCTCCCACAGGTTTCCCCTCCCCCCCTCACTTTGCTCCCTGTAGCAGACAGTTAGCAGTAGCACTGCACCTCTCAAGGACACCACCACCAGAGAGGATAGAAAAGGGCGGAGAGGAGGAAGAAAGAAAGAGAAATACAGATCGAGAGGAGAGGACAGAGAGAGGGATAAAGATAAGAGGGAGATGGGAGACAGAGCAGAAAATCAGGTGGAGATATTTAAAAGGTGGAGGGGCAGAAAAGAGAAGGGGATGATTGAAGTAATGTAAAGTGGGAAAGTTAAAGACGCATAACAGATGATACAGAGTGAAGGTAGAGTGAGAGCCAGTGAGTGAGCAGGAAGAGAGAGACGGAGCGAGATAGGGAGAGGGAGAGGGAGAGAGAGAGAGAGGGGGGAGAGAGAGATAGGGAGAGACAGAGAGATAGGGGGGGAGAGAGAGAGAGAGCCATGGTTGCCTACGTCACCTTCAGGATGACATTGGCAGGACATACAGGTCTGCTGCCTCATCAATTCTACTGCTGCCCAAGGGGACATCATAGCACACACACACACACACACACACACACACACTCTATGTCTTGCTTTCTCTCTCTCTCTCTCTCTCTCTCTCTCTCTCTCTCTCTCTCTCTCTCTCTCTCTCCCACATTAGCCCTCCCACACACACACACACACACACACACACACACACACCCATCCTGTCCAGCCCCTGGCGACGTGGCTCTACCTGGCCGAACACACCCGCAGCCTCTGATTGGCTGCTGAATGCCAGCAACACTCCCCCTGCTCCCCAGCCAGCAAGACTCTGCTTGGAAACAGAGAGGCTGCGCCGTTACCACCACAGGCCACTGCTGCAGCACTGCTCAGCACTGCTCTGAGCCGCATCCTTGATGACTGATAGGCAAAGAAAACTAGCTGATGAGAATAGGTATGAGTGGTTGAACAGCATTCGATAATGTGTGATTAAGGTACACCTAGTTGTATACACAGTTTTCCACTCATGTTCGCGGTTATCGCATCCTGCATTTTGAATCAATTAATGGATGAGGCTTCAATATGATACATTTCCATTTAATCAGCAGCAAATATTTAATCATGTAAAATCAACTGCAGCCAATGACTAACAAAGACACACGAGGAAAGAAAAATAACGAGCAGTTCCATTGTTTTAATCACAGTGACCCACCAGTGGACCCAATCAGTACAAGACTCATGCTGTGCAGCCACACATAGTTGAAACTGATCCAACTTTCTCTCCCCCGATACAGACACCCAAACTAAAGGTTCAGCAGATGCTGAGTGAGTACCGACCCGACACCAGTGATCTTCTTCTCGCTAATTTCAAATCTGTAATATGTTTTTCTATATGTAAGGTAACGTGAGGCTGTATCTACAGATGTGCAAGTCATTGTTAATCAAAGATAGCATCAGTCTTCTTTTTCTGAGCCTCTCTCCTTTATCAAGCTTTGTTAAACATGTAATTAAATCAATTTAATTCTTGCAACCTTTAAAAATTACCTCAATCTAAAACTCTAAGGTTTTCATCTTTGGTAACATTCACTAACCATGCATGTCAAAGTCAACACTTACTATGGCCTTACAGTTCAGCACACTTCTGCACATATCTTCGGTTTTTGTACGGATTAAACCAACAAAGATATAATGTGTCTATCAAAGAGCTTCAGAGGTGCTGGTAGGCAGATGTCCCTCTGTCTCATGCTAAGCTAAGTTAGCCGGCTGGTGATTGCAGCTTTATATTTACTACAGACATGATAGTTGTACTGATTTTCTCATCTAGGTTTTATCAAGAAAGTGAATATTTCCCAAAATATCAAGATTTTCCTTTAAGGGGAAACACAAGTGGAAAACTGGATGTTTAGCTGTTAACAGGAAACAGCAAAAGTGTTGAGAACATGGGACAGAGGTGATTTAATGAAGCTTCTCACCTTTTCCTGATACTGCCGTCTGGAGGAGTCCAGGGACTGGATAAGAGCTGTTGCATGGCCAATAAAGACAGCATAGCAAGTGGCTCCTACAATCATACTCAGCATGGTGAGCCAGATATCTGAGAGACTCTCCGGGGCCTGCCGGCCATAACCTATGCACAGCATGTGGCTCATTGCTTTGAATACAGCAAAGGAGTACAGCTCTGACCAGGTATCATTCTGTGGAGAGAGAGAAAGGGAAGATAAGCAAACCGTTAAAGACATCAATGTTACATCAAAAAGGCATGTTGTGAGGGAGAGTGGTGGCAGAGAGTAGGGAACCAGAAGAAAAGCTTTGTGGACAGCGGGGTCATGGAATAGCACTTTTTACAAATGAGAACTCCAGGGATGGAGTTGCATTTAAAGGAAAGAGGGAGAGAAGTGGAAACAGGGGAATCCTTCGAGGCCTAATCAGTAAAGTAAAGTAAAGTAGAGGCGGTTTGGAAATGATTTCCTCGGAGAGAAATGATAATGAGGGGTCATTAAATATGCCCTTTCAGAGCTGTGTGAGTAGGAATCTACTGCAGGCGGTGACAGCCAGCGGCCACCAGGCTGCTTGTGTTGAGATTCATGACAGGGGAAAACCTCAGGTCGTAAGTTACAAATGTTTCTGGTCACTTTGAAAACATCTGATTCTCAGTATAATTTGCTAAATGTTAAAAGTGGCTCTGTGTTATTGCACTGTAGTGTTATACCAAAACTCGTCACAAAAGAGAGGGGTGAATGAGCAATACGAACAAGCTCCGCTGATCTGATAGGCCTACTTTTGTCCACCAGCTTCCTTTGTTTCCCTTTTTTCTTTCATTATGTCTGTGACAGTGGTGACCTCGACATGAACAGACTGCTGATGGTTTAATTTCCAGGGAAACTAGAATCCTGTGTAATGAAACTGTATTATTGAAGCATAGCTCCTGTCCTTGTAAAAATGAAGTTAAAAACAGCCTCCTGAAAACCTCTTAGAGCCTGGCTTCAAGCACAAAAAACATTCTCTATCATGGGGCCTGACCCACACGCACGCACACACACACACACACACACACACACACACACACACACACACACACACACTCCTCTCTAAATTTGTAGCAGGAGGTTACAGTCTGCATTCAGCAAAGGCAATCATCTATATCCTCTCTTATAACTTACAGAGGTGCATTAGCAGTCTATTAGTGCATGCGCCATCACATTATAAAACACTCTTTCTTTTCCCTGGCTTATTTCAAATAACTAAACTACCCCTGCAACCGTCCCGGTAAATCCACGTATCTACAAAATGTCAGGTTTTCATGAGCTGACAAAAGTTGCTATATCATTTTGAAACAGTTAATTATGAGAAATATTATGTCTTATTTGTATATTTGTATTTTTGTATATTATGTTGATATGTGCCTATATGTATATGTTGTCTCTACTGTACAGTATGTTACTACTACATGTCTATTTGTTGAATGTTGTGGTGTCTTAAATAGTAATGCTATGATGCTGTATGAAGAGGAATCCGCCGACACTGTTCTTGATTATAAAAAGGTTTATTACAAACAAAGATTCAGCATCAATTTAACAGACCCATGGATATCTGGAGAGACGACCGACCCAATCTTCAAAATTTGCCGCTCTGACTTTTCTTTGTGTGCACAACATATATATCCTATGCATTGTATCAATATAGGGCGTAATATGTGTGAGTATATGATTCGACCACAGAACTGGCCAATCCATGCCTGTTATCTGGCACAACTCCAAAAAAGGTATCTTCTGTCTTGGGGGGACCTCCGCTCTGCTTAACAATTTCCAGATGTTCTCAGTAAGTGTAGAGTAGAGTTCATAGGACTCCCTTATAACAAACCTTTAAGCAAAGTTTATAGAAAGTTATAGAATGGTCATATACCACAATGTATAGAGAGTTAACACCTACCGAAGTCAAATTCCTTGTGTATGTAAGTATACTTGGCCAATAAATCTGATTCTGATTCTGATATTTTACAACTTGGGCTCTGGAAAATTGCAACCGGCTTTTTTTTTTTTTTTCTTTATCTACTTTTTGATGATATATTGATAGAAGGACTTCTCCATCACGAACAGAGAGAAAATGAAGACTCCAAAAATAAATACAGCTCCACCAAGTGGGCTGAGGCTAAATGGTGTATGTGAAAACAGAAAGAGAAACAGTGGAGTGAAACAGATTAAATAATAGATGAATGATGAGCACTTTGGTTCTGAAATAGCACAAGCAAGAGAGCAGGAGGGAGACTCCATATCCTCATAAGTCTCAACAGCCCTCCCCGGAGATTTTGGTTTGGGAACTATCCGTTGCTTTGTTGGTAATCACCATCTCCATTAGCTGCAGATATTCTGTTTGAAGTTGGCTGATAACGCAAAGGGCTTTAAATGTATCTTCCAGTGTCCTAAAATGCCTCATTGAATCCGCTGCCTGATATAGGTCACATAAACTGTATACTGAACCTTAAATTTCACCTGCTTTCCAGAAGTGACAAAATGTACCACCATTTGACTGAGGGTGTGTGCTAATTTCAAGAAAGAAGACTATGAGTTTATAGCCACGCTGGCAGATCTGTGAGGCTGTAATGCTCATTGAAAAGAAAAAAACAAATGCTAGAAAAAAGAATTCTTAATCTTTAGCAGTCATAATGAAGTAAATTTAATAATTGTACAGAGGGTGATGTCTGAATAAACGTCTTTGGTAACATACATGACAAAGGTTTGTCATGAGAATTAAAGTGTTATGATATTTGTGTGGTATTGCAAAGTTCACAAAGTGAGAATAGTGGTGAGATTTTATGATATCATAGCTAGTGTTGGGTGAGGCAAAGACATGTAAGAAATACAGTACTATGTTTCCTCAACAATTATGCATACAGTTTATTAAAAATCATCAGTGTTTTCATCCGGGTTTTTTTCCAGTGTTACCACCTTTATTTAGCGTGTTAGCATGCTAACATTTGCTATGGAGCATAAAGGACAGCTGATGAGAGTGTCTGCCTGGGAACATCTGGTCCAAATTGTATGGTAATCCATCCAATGGTTGTCAAGACATTTCACTCCAACAAACCAACAAATGTCTATATCATGGTGGCGCTACTCATTAGGATTAATCCTCTGGGGAACAATGAATGTCTGTGCAAATCCATCCGATAGTTGTTGAGATATTTCAGTCTAGCCTAAAGTGGTGAACCAACCCACTGACACTGCCATTCCTAGAGCAAAAAATGACAAAAGGCGCACCCAAAGACCTACACACAAAAGATGAACTTTTTCCCTGTTACCAGTCTCATCAGGGAAGAGGCAGATAATGGAAAATCGAGTTACATCAGATTGGATGACCAATCGCTGTGTGTGTCCAACGGCCAATAAGCTGGACAAATATCAAAAGATAATCAACACACATGTAACAAAGCCTCTGCCCTGGCCTCAGTATTTCATCCATCAACATGAACACGGTGTGATTGCTGCCCAGACTGGTGTAGATGTTGTTGGTTTATTAATTTAAACTCTTATTCATGCTGCTTATGGTTCATACATTTTGGGAAG
The DNA here is from genome assembly GCF_008315115.2 of Sander lucioperca. NCBI lineage: Eukaryota > Metazoa > Chordata > Actinopteri > Perciformes > Percidae > Sander > Sander lucioperca. The sequence continues at coordinate 37,647,289 of NC_050181.1, forward strand.
TACGCTTATTAGCTTTTTGCCAACATGAGAGAATTGATACCTCACGTCTGTGTGATAATTATGGAGCTAGAGTTAGCCAGCTTGCTAAGCTTAGCAAGACTGGAAGCAGAGGGAAACAGCTTTCCTGTCTTGTTCCAGCACATAAAATCACAACTTGTCGTTTTTACATTTCTGTTTGTGCACGGATTAAACAAACAAGATGTAACTTGTTAATTTGTGAGCTTTAGAGGTGCTGGTTGGTGGTTTTCTTTTAGGCTCTGGACAGACAGCTCATTGTTTCCCCCTGCTTCCAGTCTTTAAGCTAAGCTAACCGTCCTCCGGCTCTAACTCCGTACCTAACATAGGCTACATGAGAGTGGTATTGATGTTCTCATGTAAGTATCGACAAAAAAAAAAAAAAAAGCATATTTTCCAAAATGTGAAAGTACTCCTTTAACACATGTATGTGCAGATAACACTATTCAGCATTCCTAAGTATAACAAAGTACTTACAAGCATCACTATGAGTTGACTATGAGAAATTTTAATGAATAATTCTACTTCTACAGAACACACTCCAGACATTTTGGTTAAAAAAAAAAAAAAAGAATGGTCAAAATCATTTGCATGATGCATCAGAGACAGACTTTAACCGACAATTTCTACTGGATGCGGAACGTCTCCGGAACGTCGACGGAGTCATTAGGTTTGCATTAAAGTCAATGTGTGTATTTCCACTGACTGCAGAACGTCTGCGTCCCTACTCCGTCCCAGTTCCGTCAGTCCGCAGCCCTCCGGAGCAGATACGCAGAGCTTCTATTTTTGACGGACGACGGAGAGCTCCGCAGCAATTCAGCACAATTCAGATTGTGCGGGACAGGAAGTCGAGCACAGAAACAAAATAAAACACCCGGATACTTTTAAAAATAAAATACACCGTGCTCACTGCAGGTCATATTTCCCTGCACTACACCTTGAAAACACAGCACAGAGTTGTTTCCCCTCTACTCCTCTGGATGGAAACAAACTGTTGTTGGTTTTGTGGTTCTGTTTATAGAAACTACATCCTGTTATATCGCAAGAACATACGTGAATTCGCGAGATCTCGTGGTCGGCTGGCTGCAGCCGTTACGCAACAAATCCGGACCTGGTGGGTATTGACCATAGACTGTATATAAGAATTATTATATATATATATATATATATATATATATATATATATATATATATATATATATATATATACATAAGTATTGACGGACGGCGGAGCACGCAGCCGTTCCGCAGCGGAGCCGGTCCGCAGACGTTCCGCATCCTGTGGAAATCCACGGTAAGCCTCTATCAAGCTCTAAAAACGCAGGATCCTACATTTCCCACAATGCAACTTAATACTTTAAATGCTTGGTAAATGCCCATGTTTTTCAAACTCCATGACCCCAGTTTCTACACAGGCTTTTAGTTATAAATATGTAATCTCCAACCCAAACCCGAGATAACCCCAGTGACATTATGACGGGTTGTTTTTGTAGACTTGACAAAGCTCCTCCAGAGCGACAGAAAACACTATACGATTGTTTTCACAAGCTGAGGAGTAATGACCATGACTAGTAAACCGACCTATATGTGTAAAATCTGTGAATTTGTTTGTTGATGTTGTTACATATTTACTCTGTGAATATTTTTGATGAATTGGCCTGCATTTGGAAAGGCTATAATAACTATTGAGCCTCCAGTTCTATTGTTGTGTCTGAAATATGAACCATTGAGTTTGATTTGAACATCTTCTCTTTCATAACAGGCACTCTTTTAAATCACTTCTCAAAACTCACTTTTATAGACTTGCTTTTATGTGATGTCTCTTTTTACTCTCTTGTTATTCTCTTCTTATTGTCTCATTTTACTGTTTTAATTGATCTCTATCTGTTATTGCTATTGATCTCTATTCTATATTTATATGCTTATTTTGTTTTCTCATTACCTTGTTTTGCATCTTTTGCTTTTATTTACCCAGTTTTGTCTTGCAAATGTTTGGCTGTATAGCTGTTATTTTGTTGACCTCTTTCGCCTTGCTTGTCTGTCAAAGTACTTTGTAAACTTTGTTTTTTAAGGTGCTATATAAATAAAGTTATTATTATTATTATTATTATTATTATTATTATTATTATCTTTGAAGAAAACTCTTATTAAGATGTCATGGTGACTACTAGAGGATCACCTAACTGGAATGGGCTTGCTTGGAAGGATGTATTCATTTTGAAATGATCTCATTCAGGAGGCCAATTTCATGGCGACCATATGTAACAAAGCAACTGTCTTTAAAAACAGCAACATTTGCACTTCTGCTTGAGTAGTTTTCAACACATTAAGCTTACTGCTGCTTAAGTAATGGTTAAGTGCAGTAACCTAACTTCTTGCTTGATATGATATTGTAGCACGGCCTGCATTCAGCCCAATGAGATCCTTCAGAACCAAAACACCGGAGTTCCTCTGGGACTGAGATAATCACATCCGTTCTCTCCTCGCCCAGGAAACATACACCACCTAATTTCCAGTCCATTTATAGAGGTGAGACAGCGGCTTTCACTTTTCATGTTGATATGCTGTTACAGGCCTAGTGAGTAGTTTAAATCAAATTTGCAAAGTCCAGCAACAAACCTGTAATACTGTTTGGTCAAACTAGGTGTGGTGATTTAACACCATACGTAGTAATTACCAGCTTATCTTCTCCAAGGGAGCAGACCACTGCAAAGCCTCCTCCTGCTGATGGCAGTGGGGCGTGATAAGAAAGAGATGTCTCTGTGATGTGGATACAGTAAGGGATGGGTACACTCACAGTTGTGATTACAGAGTTGAAACTATTCACCCTGTGTTTGTCAGTTAGCGCTGCTGTCACTATTATTACCCAGTCGCCTACACTGATGCAGCAAGGCTCTGCCACCGAACCGCAATCTACCATGGAGATTAAAGGTCCTATGACATGCTGCTTTTTGGATGCTTTTATATAGGCCTTAGTGGTCCCCTAATACTGTATCTGAAGTCTCTTTCCTGAAATTCAGCCTTGGTGCAGAATTACAGCCACTTGTCCAGTCCCACAATGAGCTTTCCTTAGTATGTGCCATTTCTGTGTCTGTAGCTTTAAATGCTATTGAGGAGGAGAGAGGGGGGGCAAGGTGGATGGTGGGGGTGTGGCCTTGACCAACTGCCATGCTTCCAAGGGGGTAAGCTTCGCTTCAAAGCTCGAATCTCCTATGGCGCCATTTTGATGCTACAAAGCGATCACCCCCCGTTAGCATTCCATTGACTGCCATTCATTTTGGCGTCACTTTGACAGCGAATAACTTTACATCTGAAGCGTTTAAAGACTTTATTTGTCCATTGTTTATTTCTAAAGAAACACGACAATGTATAAAAGGCTCCATTACCTTGTACCTCACGTAGCAGACGTTTTTGTAAAAATAGGCTAACGATTGTGTCATAACCACGCGACTTACTGTCGCATAGTAGAGGAATTACTGTATAGTATAGGAGAAGCTCGCAGGCAGTTTAGACTTACATTAGCTGTTTAAGTTTAATTACTAATGTTAACTAGCATTTTAGTTAGCAATAATTAGCCTGTGTCCATGTTATCTCCTTACATATACCTACGCTCTCCGTCTCTGCAAGATTGGGAATGATTGAGATTTCTCTTGGCACAGCTACCAGAAGACTTACAACTTTCAGACACGTTGCTCACGTCACATTTACGTCGTTTCTCTCAGTTGGAGGCTGCGCAGTAACGCTCAGCGCTCACCGGAAAAGTGCTTCTAAAGGCCTTCACTGGTCTCCGTCCAGAGCAACGGGATCTGTTGGTCCATTCTTATATACAGTCTATGCATGCTTCGCTTGTTTTCAAGCCATGATGTCTCTCTCTTTCTCATGGGTGGGCCAAATTCTCTGGGCGGGCAAAGCAGAGAAAGAGGACGTAATTCCAGATCGGCCCATCTGAGCTTTTATTTTCTCAAAGGCAGAGCAGGATACCCAGGGCTCGGTTTACATCTATCGCCATCTCTAGCCACTGGGGGACCATATGCAGGCTAGGGGAACTCACATTAATGTTAAAAAACCTCATAAAGTGAAATTTTCATGCCATGGGACCTTTAACTATGTAGCTGACTAGGCTGCATAAATGCTAATGCTAAATATAAACTTAACCAAATGATGGATGGTAGTTGGGGTGCACTGCAAAAACAACCTATATGTTCCCTGAGGTATTACAAGTTTGACTGACTCTAATTGTTGGTGGATGTCATCCAGAGTTGTTTTGTAAGTGTTCTCAACGCCCTCCATGGGTCCTGCCTCTGGCCCCCACACCACCAGTGCCACTGTAGGGTGCAAGGCATGATGGATGGCCTGGCTGCAACACAATGGCTAATGTTACAAGTTGTCAGCCACTCAATAGGGGGGCGGTCTCAGGTGGCTGGATGCAGCCTGTACCAATGCCAGAGCAGCCCTTTAGTTTGGGAGTGACGGCTCTCTGGAGACTGACTGTCTTTGATTTTACAGAGATAAAGAGCAATGGAGTCAGTGGCCTGTCAGCCCCAAACTTCATCATCCTGGACTTCAAACTCGGCACTGCACACAGCACAAGGTTGTCCTCTTGAGAGTCATGTAAGATTATAAAAGCAGAACTATTCAAGATGTCTTAGCTAAGGTTGTTGTGCTTGCAGTGCTTTATAGGGAAGGTCAGCACGGTTTATATAATTTTTACACTCCATACATGAAATAAAAGAAAGACCATATTAATAGTTGAGAGTATAGCTGCATATGAGTATATTGATATTTATAATATGATGATGCAATGATGCACTTAGAGTCCTGTTGAAGTGTCCAAGATGGACCAGTGCTAGCCATTTGTTTGTGACGAGTAATGTTCCCACCTTCCATGCTGTGCTGAGGAATTTTATGTACAGATTCATGTGCCAATTAACAAAGAATTAATCAAATAATACAATTTCAACTGCCTTAACCAACCCTGCACTTACTGATACCAGATATACCTCCCAACTCTGGAAACACTGGAACACGCATCTGTACCTGTTTTAATTATTGTGCATAGCTATTTGTATGTCTGTATGTATGTATGTATGTATGTATGTTTTGTATGTTCCCTTTATGTAATATGTGGTAGTCAGTATGTCTGTATGTATTTATGTTTGTGTGTTTGTGTGTACCCCTCTTTTAATATGTTATGTGTACTTTTCTATCTGGACCTTGAGTCTGTAAATAAATACATTTAATAAATTCTCGATTTATTAAACTAATATTTAAAAAATCCTCAGTGCCCAAGATGACGTCTTCAATTTGCTTAGTTTGTCTGACCAACAGTCCCAAACCCAAAGATTTTCACTTTACAATAATTTAGAACAGAGAAAAGCATCAAATCATCATCAATGGAAGAGCAGGAACAAGTGAATGTTGGCTGAAGCGATGAATCGATCAAATTATCAAATAAGTTGCTGATTAATTTCTGTCAGTCAACTTAATGATTAACCGACTAACCATTTCAGCTCTAATTACATCAACATATCTTTTAGCTTTACTATTTCTAAAGAAAATACATGGATACCAGGACTCAGTATTTGCTTTGTTACATTCAGAGTTGTGTGTGTAGGTGTATTTCCGGGGAGGAAAATAGGGCGCTCTACCAGGTGAGCTACCCAGGCGCCTAGGTACATGTATCTTAAATGTTGTCTTTTTTTATTATATTAGATATTACACTGCAGTATTGTAAATCTACTTTCTGTACTGGATTTTAAAGATGAGTGATATAAATAGAAGATGCCTGACAGAGATCATGTCACCATCAGCTAATTTTGATTAAATATCACATGAAATCTCCATTTATCAAACCCAAAATATCCCCACCTTATTAATACTGAGAGCCTAAAAGTGCAGTATGTCCGATTCTGACACATTAAACAAAGACAAACTGCTTCCTTTCACCAACATGAAAGAGAGGACATCCATTCTCAACACCTCATTAACTTGTTTAAACTGGAATTACTTTTGTACAGCAATAAACACAAGTTCCACTGCTGTCATCGTGGAAATACCTCAAATCTGAAACTTACAAGTAGTCGTGGCAGACACTGACGATGTCTGGGAGGGGGACCCAATCAGTTTAAAACCCCATTTGGACCTGTGCCTCATGTCTGGGTTAGTGTGTTCTTCCTTCACTCAGTAAAATGCTCACAGACAGGACCTATAAACAACCAGCTTTTATCTCTCTGAGAGAGACATGGTAACAAAGAGCCCAGCTGCCAGGCCATATCCCTCCCTTCCCTCTGTTTTCCCCTTTTATCTTTCCTGTCATCACCCCACCATGATGAAGAGGAAGCACGAGGGGATATAGAGGTGTGCTTAAATATCTTCTTTTTTACAGCTTCTTCATTGGTATCCTACAGTTGTTTTGTCTAGCACACCGGCTGAATGCTACTGCAGAGGGCAGTGGTAGGAGTAATTTTCCTAATACGTTGGAGAGAAATACTGACTTTTCCTCCTGAATCAGTAATAGCATAATTGCAGCAAACATGACTTAGGATAATAATGGTTCCCTGGATAGTGCAGTGCACTGTTTTTAAAATGGACCATCCAAATTACAGTGTATATATAGGCCTAACTATCGCCGCTAACATAGAGGACCCATTTTTAGCCACGCTAGCAGCATAGCTTGAGGGATGAAAATGTGGGTCCACCATTTGGGTTCAGACTGAATAAATAAATGAATGAATATCTTAACAACTGTTGCTTGGATTCATTGCTATGAAATGTTGGCTTCATGGTCTTCAGAGGATGAAGCAAACTGACTAGTGCCAGGTCATACTTTAATTTGTCCAATATTTTTGGTAAGTACCTGTAAAACTAATGACTAGTGATGTTTAATGTTAAATAGGAAATTGAATGCCAACACACCAAACTAAGATAGTGAACGTGGTAGACATGATAGATGCTAAACATCAGCATGTTAGCATTAACACTGTGAGCTAGTTAGCTTTACAGAGCTGCTAGTGTGGATTTAGACTTAGTTTTTAACAAAGGTTTAAGAGGTTAAAAAATAAACCCATTTTCTGACCTTTAAATTAATGTAAAGCTCTTTCAAATGCAAAAGCTCACACATATTTGAGGCTTTCCACCATCCCTGCTAAGAGTTTATCATGGCCACAAAATATTGATTGACATTCAGCCCAAAGAAATTGATGGCGGTCACATACTTCAATCAATATTCTGTAACCACCGTTAGCTCCTTTCCAATCAACTCAAAATAAAAAATGCAAATCCAGTTCTGGGGCAAGGATATGTGCAACTTGGTATGCGCAGACAATATTCCCTGTCACATACCTCCATCTTGTTGAGGGACACCCAGCAGTCTGAGGGGAAGTCCTGCAGCATGGGAACCAGGAACTGTAGGCAGCCGTCCCAGTGACACAGCAGCAGCATCATACCAATCAAGTTAAAGATCCGCATCACTGCACTAGCCAGGTCATAGGTCATATGGAAGATCTGGAGCGAGACAATAAGACAGGGAGGGGAGTTTAAACTGGGCTGAGACATGCAGAGATAGAAAATACGTTGGATTTGGGGATATTAATTCAGGGAATATGGCTTTCATAACTTTGTCAAACACTCAAATTCACTTCTCAGTGGCAGGACTGATTTCCCACTCTGCTCCACAGTCTCCCGTGGATCATACCAAGTTTGATTAATGAGTAGGGGGGACAGGTTCCCATCAGTTGCACATCAAACACAGCAGGAGCAGGCAAGACATTTGTTACACAGAGACACATGACATCAATCAGAGGCTCAAACATGCACACAGAGTCTAGTCACAAACACAAAACACTCACGCAAGCCTGCAGGCACACTGATACACTAACAACACCGACAGACATGCCAACACGTACACATACACACATTCAAACACACAGAGTGATGGACAGGGACCATCATGATCCTTAACAACTGATAGTCTGTCGTCTCACACATCAATCATTCTGAGTCACTGGACAGTCACTTAGGCCAATCATCTATCACCCAACTGACTTCAAGAAACCACCCTTTGTTGGTGCTTAATAGCTGAATTTAATACCACAATAAACTTTATAAGGTTTACATATGTAGAAATTGCAAAACTTGTCATAGTAAGACATGTAGAAAGGTCTGATAAATGGGTCACCTCTTACTCAGTGCAGCTGAGGGAGAAGTGATACTCTGTGATGGGAGTGATGAGGAATGGACTGGACATGAATCACATGAGCAGATCTTTCTAAATGCCGCTTTAACCTTTACAGGGTTTTCACTGTCTGTTTTTATCAATCAGCGACTGACAAATAGAGTCATTTGTCATATCGTCTTCACTGAGGATGGATGAGAGAAACTATAGCGTACACAGTCGTGTTGTGCTGGCTGATGGAGATGTTCAGCACCACGGACATCTCCAAGAAAGTTACAGGAACTAAAAGAAGCTTCTTGGATTTTCAAAATAAATTATGACAGATAATGTCAAACAGACTGGGCTGTTGAAACTGGGTATTTCCTGTGTCAGTGTCTCACTCTCCACCACATCTCTGCTCTCATTCTCCATGCATGCCAAGTATCACTTCCCATCATGCACCACTGTGTCTGTGTGTGTGTGTGTGTGTGTGTGTGTGTGTGTGTGTGTGTGTGTGTGTGTGTGTGTGTGTGTGTGTGTGTGTGTGTGTGTGTGTGTGTGCATCACATCATATCTTCAGAAATTCAATTATCCAAAGGTCAAGTTAGCAGCCGAGCCCCACTGCACTGCTCACCACTGCAAAATGCCAACACCAGGCCGCCCATTCTAGCATAAGCAAAAGTTGAGTGATCTCGTAACATTGTTGGACCTCTTGTCTCCCAGGCTGCTTTACTTCATTTGAGAATGAAGTCCAATAGAGAGGTTGGAGCAGGACCCCGACAAAGTGCATCCCTCACAGAGCAAATAAAAACTGAGTGGCCAGGAAGGGCAGGACTGGGCCATTGAGTTCAGTCCACTAGACTAGCGCTGTGCAATTAATCAAATTTTGATCGCGATTTCAATTTTGGCTCCTTACAATCACAAAAAAAAATGTAATCAAGAAAAACAATTATTTCGCACATTACGTTTTGCAAGTAAATTCTTATTTTACCTTGTGTTCTGAATGGAGGAAAAAAACATTCAAAGGGGAAAAGTATTAAAGGAAATATCACAGTTCAAGGTGTTTTCATTGTTGATTTGATTTGTTTTAAGTTCAATAAATGCAACATCTTTACAAAAGTCAATGAGTAATCATTCAATCAACACTCAATCAATATTGACCAAAATAATTGTGATTATGAATTTTTCCATAATCGAGCAGCCCTAGCGGGACTACCTAGCAACAGCACCCATCTTCACATCCAAAGCCAGTCAAGCCTCGGAGGAAATTCCAGCTTACCTAACCTCTCCGATCCCTTTAAATGAACAATTAGTGACATATATAATCACAGTCAACAGCCCTCTAGTGCTGAATGTTATCATCACCCTCTACCCCACCTGCTCTTCCTCTGGCACCTTAATTGATTAACTGTGTTTTCCCTGGTAATAGGCTGCTTATTAGACCGCCTGATGCCACCTGTGGGACTACCAGGTCAGACAGGGAGACAGAGGGGTGGGGGGGGGAGGTGCTTGTGTGACAATAACAGTAATTAGAATGCAAACTCAAACATCCTGCTGACATTAAACATTTCTCACCAGGTGGCAGGTGAGAACATTAATATCTAGCCTCCAGGCGGAGGAGAGCAGGCCGCTCGGAGCAAACCTAGAGGCAGATTATTGGTTTGGTCACGAGCCAACATCAGCATATTGGAGGCAAAGCAATGACCTTTCATCACAGACTAGATTGGGTGTTTCTTCCTCTGTGGCTCAGAGTTGTGTGATTAGAGTTTATATAATATTTACTGAGAGACAGTCATGAAACGTATGCTCTTACCTCTTCCCATTGGTGAATGTAGCGTATTAATCTGGAGAGCCTCAACAGCCTCAGAAGACTTAGGATCTTGGTAAAGCGGACAATCCGCAGGGCCCGAGCAGTCTTGTACACCTCCGAATCGATCCCTTTCTCCACTATGAGGAATATGTAATCCACTGGGATGGAGGAGACAAAGTCCACAATGAACCACGTTTTTAAGTACTTTTTCTTAATAGTTTTAGGGTCCAAAATGATGTCTGAGTTGTCCTCAATGATGATTCCAGTGCGAAAGTTGAGCACCAGGTCCATGAGGAAGAAGGTGTCGGAGACCACGTTGAAGATGATCCAGGGCGTAGTGGTCTCCTCCTTAAAGAAGGTGATGCCCACGGGGATGATGATCAGGTTGCCCACCATAAACAGTAGCATTGTGAAATCCCAGTAGAACCTAGCAGGTGTGTGTGTGTGTGTGTGTGTGTGTGTGTGTGTGTGTGTGTGTGTGTGTAGGGAAGAAAAGATAAAGATAGAGTCAGTCAAAAGGGAGTTGCAGTGGAAAGCCGATAGGCACAAGAGACTTCTTAACTCAAGATGGCAAAGTGTAAACGAAGTGCAGGAGCCACCCTTTGTCTGCCTGAACATGCAGAAAGTAATTAGATGCTTTCTTTTTCCAAGGTTCACATGCTGTATTATTTAGTCATGAGCAATTTCTCCATGCATTCTATATTCGTATAATGCAACAAAATTAATCGTATGGTTGTCTCTGCTAATGGCTGATGATTCATGGTTCATTTTCTGAACTATGGTAGGTTTTCTAATCTATGACTGACTGAAGTGAAGGTGCTCTTCAGGCTGCATTTTCAATGTTTAAAAGATGGAAGCAACTTTCAAGCCCTTTTTAAACCCTTCTGTTTTGTTGACAATGGCTTGTCACTACCCCACTATTGTATGTGTAAAATATATAAAGATAATTGCAAAATATTTACCAATTTATTGTGTCTTTTTTTCATTTCTTCTGATCATATCAAAACTTATTATGTACCAAGGTATCAAAGTGATATTTTTTTCCATTGCCACGCACTTAGCTTGCACATTTTATGAAGGTGACAAAAATATAGAAATACAGAAATTAATCAATAAAACATTGAACTGTTTGATGTTTTCTAGAATGTATTGGCATATGTTATATATTACATAGTATCCTTCATATTGATGTTACTTATGTTTGAGGTAAATTAGACCTTTCCTAAACAAACTATTATGAAGAAAAAAACTCCAATAAGATCAAAGAAGCTGCATAAAAAGTACTGTCAACACAAATCATAGATATTGACCACTGTTTTACAGCCAGGGTCTCTGAGACAAAACAAACAAAAGTAAGTTTCTTACATTTTCTGTAGCAGAATTAGGTTCATACTCAAGTCTCATACAATTAGGAAAAGCCCTATAAGCTGATAAAACATGTTAAGTATCCTATGTTTCTTGAGCTGGTAAAGGGAGCCAGGGTCTCCAGGACCCTATCGGTTTCATTTATCACGCTGCATTTGGAACTCTTTTCGACCTTGCAGTACACATGAATACCAATAAGGCGTGTGTCTTGCTATTTACTGCCAGTGGTGATGTGGCAGTTTATTGAATGGGACAGCGAGTAAAAGCAGTGATGTTTGAGCCAGTCAGAGGAAGCTCTGCAGGACAGGTGCAGCGCTGAGTCATTACACTGCGACTTATGCAACAAGCTCTGACTCCTCCACTTCACGGTAATAACAATAACCGCCCCGATGATAATGTTTAAAGCAACTTTGCTGCTTTAACTATGCATTCATTAGCATAAGAATGACGAAGGGGGCAGCTACAGAGTCACATCGTGGGAGCTTGTATGGTCAAGAAAGGTATGCAAAGTGGCCTGTAGTCAAATAACATCCCTGCTGTTGAAAACATGTCTCAAGTTTAGTAGTCTACTGACTCGGCGTTATGTGATACATATGGGCCAAATATGAATGGCGCTGTGAAGGGGGGTTTGAAGGTAGCGCTCAAACGCGCGAGAGAACTCCAAATTAGACGGGAGCTGTCCACTCCTTGTGGTGCTGAAACCAAGCAGCCCAGCCTCGAGAAAACCCTGCTGATTGTCTGACCTAAATGCAATTCAGCGACTGATACATGTCGAGAAAAAAAGGCTTACAGGCTAATTTATCAAGCCAGAGTAACGAGGAGCCTTATTGGGTCGTATATTTCTTTAAATATTTGTGTGACAAAATAGCTGCTGAATGTCCACTTGGGTTATCGGTGTTTCAGCGGTGATAAACAGAGCGCGTCCGTCATTGAAATGCAGGATCCGGGGAGTTGTACAGGCCGATATGTCTCCAGTGAGCATGCTTGAGCTTTTCGCACACTTGGCTCAAGGTGACATTCCATTACTGAGTGCATCCCATACACACATACACACACAGGCGTAGCCTACATCCTGTCAGCACGGCTCTTGTCGCAGAGCATAGCTTACAACCAATATTAACCAGATCTTTGAAAAACAATGGCATTTTAAATAAACCCGAATTAGCGTCAGAGAGCTGTCCAGTTTGTTAAATGTGAGCGTGCTGCAATGAAAAGTCGAGATGTGTTAGCAGGCCGAGCTTGTTGAGCATCCCAGGCGTGCTACTGTACATGGAGACTGGAATAGGATTTGTTTACAACCTTGAAAGGACACTCTTTGCTTAACTCCATTTGCCTGACAACAGGTTGTGTGGGGGATTAATGGCAGCACGTTTCAATGCATCGATTCCAATCTCTACAGATTCAAATCATAAGGGATGAAATGATAAATCAGCAGCCTAGCCTTGAACAATACCCATGCATGTGTCCCATGGAGTCACAGTGGTTACTCACTATAGAGTAAGTTGTAGATGACAATGAGGACCCATATGGGCCCCCCATGACTTTCAACGTGCAACCAATGGCAGCCCCGGCTCTTACCTGAAATCGCTGTAAGGGTGGATAATCCAATTTCCAGCTGATTTTACCCTCTCCTGCTCTCTCTCAACTGCTTTTTGACTACCATACATGCGTAAAGAGAATTTGTTAACTCCGGGCTGCAGCATATTACTAAACTGCCGCTGCATGAAGGTGGTTTGGCTGCCCCGAGGCTCCGCATCCTCGGCCGGCACAATTGGCGGTCCATCCTCCGACTTCAGGAAAGTGACAGAGTTCCTGGGCTGCTGGGTCTGAGTCTGAGTCGGGCCGTGCAGCGAGGACGAGGCTTTCCGGCTTGGTGCGTTAGAGAAGGACACCCTGGAGTCCTTTTTCTCGGGAACACCGCTTGACACGGGGGTAGTGCCGGGGTTTGCGCTCTCTCCTCCGTGCCCCCCGGACATGGACCCGCCTGGTGTGATCGAGCCGTCCATGCTGGCGGTGGTCGAGTTACGTGCTCCTCGCTTGGCGCTCCCTCCGTCCTCGGCCCTCCCCGACCCTCCTGTCTGCTTCTCCTGCTTGGAGATGATTGAGCGCAGGCTCCCGGTACCCGAGTCCCTCCTGCATTCTCCGTTTTTGTTGCATTTCATGCTGGAAATTGGAGCGACGCTTTTGCGACCATCACCCGCTGTCGCGTTTAAAACCTCTACCGCGACCGC